>NC_134691.1:243829266-244001766 GCF_050947455.1 Rhinoderma darwinii
ATAGGTGCAAGGTGAAGCGCCACAACGCTGTCTTACACCTGCTGAGCCTGGGCGAGAAAAGCCACACAGGGCAGGAGCTGCTGCTGTGCATCAAGGAGGAAATCGCACGCTGGCTGTCTCCTCTGAAACTCACACTGGGCAATGTTGTCTCTGATAACGGCAAGAACGTTGTGGCTGCACTGCGTCTAGGTCACCTGACACACGCTCCTTGCATGGCACATGTGATCAATCTGGTCATAACACGCTTCTTAAAGTCATATGTTGGTTTGAAGGGTGTGCTGGCCATGTCCAGGAGGGTTTGCGTTCGCTTTAGACGTTCGTATGCATTTAAGCACGCCCTCCTGGACTTGCAGCGTCAAAACAATCTCCCAGAACACAGCCTGATTTGCGACGTTCCAACACGATGGAATTCCACCCTGCACATGTTGGACCGTCTGTACGAACAGCGGAAAGCCGTGAATGATTTCCTGATGCAGCAGACGGGCAGCGTTTGGAGCCAGTGTAATTTCGAGCTCAGGCACTGGCAGCTGGTTAGAGACGCATGTCGCGTTTTGAGGCCCTTTGAAGAGGCCACACGATTTGTGAGCCGTGACGCTAGCGGAATGAACGATGTTATGCCGCTGATATTCATTATGGAGCAAACGCTCACAGCGATGATTCAGCAAAGGATGGAGGAAGGATCACATCTGGCTATGGATGTTGAGGAGGAGGAGGAGGATGAGGAAACAGGACCTGAAGAGGAGCTGGATTTGGAGATGGAATCACAGGAAGGGATAGGGGACGAGGCAGCCGCACAACATGACAGTGATGGTGGTGATGACGAGTCTGACGACGACCTTGATGATGGACAACCATGGCAGTATGGGGCGGAGATGGAACCAACCGGGCCCTCTGAAACGCTGGCCAGGATGGCGAGCTGTATGCTTCGTTACTTGCGCGCTGACTGTCGTATTGTTAGCATGAAGCAAAGAGATGACTACTGGATAGCCACACTTTTAGACCCTCGGTATAAAGCCAGAATGGGGGAGTTTTTTGCGCCTTCCGAGAGGGAGGCAAAATTGGCTTATTATAGAGAGAAGCTATGCAGCCAGCTTGTCATGGCTTTCAAACGGCAGACACCCGCTGCAAGCATGTCTGACCGGGGGGCCACTCTCCGCTCCCCACTGTCTCATCGTTCCACCGCCTCTGGCAGAGCTACCTCTGCAATAGGCGGCAGCCGTGGCAGCAGCGGCAGCAGCAGCAGCAGCAGCAGCCAATTCAGTTTGGAAAATATGATGACAACATTTTTACATCCAATACCCCGACCTGACACACATCGTAGCACTAGTCACCAAAGGGATGTTCACCATCTCCAGGTGCAGCACCTAAACAACCAGGTTCACTCGTACTTGGACTGTGCCCTTTCTCCGTCAGAAATGCTGATCCCAGACCCCATGGACTTCTGGGTCAGCAGATTGGATCATTGGCAAGAACTGGCCCAGTTTGCCATGGGTGTACTGTCTTGTCCACCCTCCAGTGTAGCGTCAGAGAGGGTATTCAGCGCAGCAGGGGGCTTCGTCACCCCTAAGCGAACAAGATTGTCCGCCAACAGCTTGGAAAATCTCACGTTTCTGAAAATGAATCAAGCGTGGATCGGTGAGGATTTTAAAACCCCTGTGCCTGATGCCACTGATTAGATCTTACATTGCTGCTGCTGCTGCCGCCTGCTACTGCCGCCTGCTACTATGGGATTCTGTCCTGTCCACTCTTTTTTTAATGTGCCGCTGTTGGTGCTGCAGCTGCTACTACTTCTACCACCAATCCACCCCAGTGCCGTCTGCTACAAGCAGGCCTGCCCCACCAGAGGGCTTTGTCCTGTGACTCTCCAGTCTCTTTTTTTAATGTGCTGCTACTACTGCTACTACTGCTTGCACCCTTGCTGTCTGTGTTGGCTAGTACCTCTACTACCACCAATACACCTACACTGCCATCTGCTACAAGCAGGCCTGAGGCCTGCCCCACTACAGGGCTTTGTCCTCCTGTGACTGTCCAGTCTCTTTTTTTAATGTGCTGCTACTACTGCTACTACTGCTTGCACCCTTGCTGTCTGTGTTGGCTACCTCGACTACTACCACCAATACACCTCCACTGCCGCCCGTCTGCTACAAGCAGGCCTGAGGCCTGCCCCACCACAGGGCTTTGTCCTCCTGTGACTGTCCAGTCTCTCTTTTTTTTAATGTGCTGCTACTACTGCTACTACTGCTTGCACCCTTGCTGTCTGTGTTGGCTACCTCTAATACCACCAATACACCTACACTGCCGCCCGTCTGCTACAAGCAGGCCTGAGGCCTGCCCCACCACAGGGCTTTGTCCTCCTCTGACTGTCCAGTCTCTTTTTTTAATGTGCTGCTACTACTGCTACTACTGCTTGCACCCTTGCTGTCTGTGTTGGCTACCTCGACTACTACCACCAATAAACCTCCACTGCCGCCCGTCTGCTACAAGCAGGCCTGCCCCACCACAGGGCTTTGTCCTGTGACTGTCGTCCAGTGTCTTTTAATGTGCTGCTACTACTCACCCTTGCCAATAAAAAGGGTCAATTTTTGGAGGGCTTGTGAAAAGCCATTGCTTGTTGCTTTTACATCCATGTATGGAAGAACCCCGGCAGGCATCTGCCAATAAAAAGGGTCAATTTTTGGAGGGCTTGTGAAAAGCCATTGCTTGTTGCTTTAATGCTTTTACATCCATGTATGGAAGAACCCCGGCAGGCATCTGCCAATAAAAAGGGTCAATTTTTGGAGGGCTTGTGAAAAGCCATTGCTTGTTGCTTTAATGCTTTTACATCAATGTATGGAAGAACCCCGGCAGGCATCTGCCAATAAAAAGGGTCAATTTTTGGAGGGCTTGTGAAAAGCCATTGCTTGTTGCTTTAATGCTTTTACATCCATGTATGGAAGAACCCCGGCAGGCATCTGCCAATAAAAAGGGTCAATTTTTGGAGGGCTTGTGAAAAGCCATTGCTTGTTGCTTTAATGCTTTTACATCCATGTATGGAAGAACCCCGGCAGGCATCTGCCAATAAAAAGGGTCAATTTTTGGAGGGCTTGTGAAAAGCCATTGCTTGTTGCTTTAATGCTATTACATCCATGTATGGAAGAACCCCGGCAGGCATCTGCCAATAAAAAGGGTCAATTTTTGGAGGGCTTGTGAAAAGCCATTGCTTGTTGCTTTAATGCTTTTACATCCATGTATGGAAGAACCCCGGCAGGCATCTGCCAATAAAAAGGGTCAATTTTTGGAGGGCTTGTCAAAAGCCATTGCTTGTTGCTTTTACATCAATGTATGGAAGAACCCCGGCAGGCATCTGCCAATAAAAAGGGTCAATTTTTGGAGGGCTTGTGAAAAGCCATTGCTTGTTGCTTTTACATCCATGTATGGAAGAACCTCGGCAGGCATCTGCCAATAAAAAGGGTCAATTTTTGGAGGGCTTGTGAAAAGCCATTGCTTGTTGCTTTTACATCCATGTATGGATGAACCCCGGCAGGCATCTGCCAATAAAAAGGGTCAATTTTTGGAGGGCTTGTCAAAAGCCATTGCTTCTTCTTTTACCACCTTATATGTATGAACCCTGGCAGGCATCAGCCGCCTAAAATGGTAAATTTTTGTACCTTTTTTAACAATGCATTAAGCATACAACATGCACAAGTGCAGTGGTTTCTGTTAGTTATCTCCGTGTCCCATCCGTTTTCCTAGAGCCATACATGTTGGCGTAACTTTGACACCAACTTTGCATTAAAGACAGCTCAAAAGTACTTGGATACACTCATGGGTGACCTAAGAGTGTTATACAGGGCTTCTAGGGCTTTAAAACAGTGTTATACACGATTTTTAGGGGCTTTCTTGTATTACAGGTTCGGTCAGAACTAGTTCGGTCCGAATCGAACTTTTGCACGAAATTCGGCGAACTTGCCGAACCGAACTTTTCATAAGTTCGCTCATCTCTAATGCTGTCAATAGCTCGCCTGGGAAACATCCAGAGAAGTCCAAGATAGTGTTTTTTAGACTGGCTGCCACGAGCTGAAACGAATGCCGCCAAGATCGAGCGTCTATGACTTACAGTTCAAGAATTAGCCTCAGAAACAGTGGTTTTGAACATGCTGCCAATAGCTCGCCTGGGAAACATCCAGAGAAGTCCAAGATAGTGTTTTTTAGACTGGCTGCCACGAGCTGAAACGAATGCAGCCAAGATCGAGCGTCTTTGACTTACGGTTCAAGAATTAGCCTCAGAAACAGTGGTTCTGAACATGCTGCCAATAGCTCGCCTGGGAAACATCCAGAGAAGCCCAAGATAGTGTTTTTTTTAGACTGGCTGCCACGAGCTGAAACGAATGCAGCCAAGAGCGAGCGTCTGTGACTTACGGTTCAAGAGTTATTCACAGAAACATGGTTCTGAACTTTGCTGCCAGCCGCGAAAGCGAAAGTAACCAAGATCGAGCGTCTAGAATTTACTTGTCAATAGCTCGCCTGGGAAACATCCAGAGAAGTCAAAGACAGTGCTTCTATACTAATTGCCAGGCGCTGAGACGAATGCCGCCAAGATCGAGCGTCTATGACTTACGGTTCAAGAATTAGCCTCAGAAACAGTGGTTCTGAACATGCTGCCAATAGCTCGCCTGGGAAACATCCAGAGAAGTCCAAGATAGTGTTTTTTAGACTGGCTGCCACGAGCTGAAACGAATGCAGCCAAGATCGAGCGTCTATGACTTACGGTTCAAGAATTAGCCTCAGAAACAGTGGTTCTGAACATGCTGCCAATAGCTCGCCTGGGAAACATCCAGAGAAGTCCAAGATAGTGTTTTTTTAGACTGGCTGCCACGAGCTGAAACGAATGCAGCCAAGAGCGAGTGTCTGTGACTTACGGTTCAAGAGTTATTCACAGAAACATGGTTCTGAACTTTGCTGCCAGCCGCGAAAGCGAAAGTAACCAAGATCGAGCGTCTAGGATTTACTTGTCAATAGCTCGCCTGGGAAACATCCAGATAAGTCAAAGACAGTGCTTCTATACTAATTGCCAGGCGCTGAGACGAATGCCGCCAAGATCGAGCGTCTATGACTTACGGTTCAAGAATTAGCCTCAGAAACAGTGGTTCTGAACATGCTGCCAATAGCTCGCCTGGGAAACATCCAGAGAAGTCCAAGATAGTGTTTTTTAGACTGGCTGCCACGAGCTGAAACGAATGCAGCCAAGAGCGAGAGTCTGTGACTTACCGTTCAAGAGTTATTCACAGAAACATGGTTCTGAACTTTGCTGCCAGCCGCGAAAGCGAAAATAACCAAGATCGAGCGTCTAGGATTTACTTGTCAATAGCTCGCCTGGGAAACATCCAGAGAAGTCAAAGACAGTGCTTCTATACTAATTGCCAGGCGCTGAGACGAATGCCGCCAAGATCGAGCGTCTATGACTTACGGTTCAAGAATTAGCCTCAGAAACAGTGGGAAACAGTGCTTCTATACTAATTGCCAGGCGCTGAGACGAATGCCGCCAAGATCGAGCGTCTATGACTTACGGTTCAAGAATTAGCCTCAGAAACAGTGGTTCTGAACATGCTGCCAATAGCTCGCCTGGGAAACATCCAGAGAAGTCCAAGATAGTGTTTTTTAGACTGGCTGTCACGAGCTGAAACGAATGCAGCCAAGAGCGAGCGTCTGTGACTTACGGTTCAAGAGTTATTCACAGAAACATGGTTCTGAACTTTGCTGCCAGCTGCGAAAGCGAAAGTAACCAAGATCGAGCGTCTAGAATTTACTTGTCAATAGCTCGCCTGGGAAACATCCAGAGAAGTCAAAGACAGTGCTTCTATACTAATTGCCAGGCGCTGAGACGAATGCCGCCAAGATCGAGCGTCTATGACTTACGGTTCAAGAATTAGCCTCAGAAACAGTGGTTCTGAACATGCTGCCAATAGCTCGCCTGGGAAACATCCAGAGAAGTCCAAGATAGTGTTTTTTAGACTGGCTGCCACGAGCTGAAACGAATGCAGCCAAGATCGAGCGTCTATGACTTACGGTTCAAGAATTAGCCTCAGATACAGTGGTTCTGAACATGCTGCCAATAGCTCGCCTGGGAAACATCCAGAGAAACCCAAGATAGTGTTTTTTTAGACTGGCTGCCACGAGCTGAAACGAATGCAGCCAAGAGCGAGCGTCTGTGACTTACGGTTCAAGAGTTATTCACAGAAACATGGTTCTGAACTTTGCTGCCAGCCGCGAAAGCGAAAGTAACCAAGATCGAGCGTCTAGAATTTACTTGTCAATAGCTCGCCTGGGAAACATCCAGAGAAGTCAAAGACAGTGCTTCTATACTAATTGCCAGGCGCTGAGACGAATGCCGCCAAGATCGAGCGTCTATGACTTACGGTTCAAGAATTAGCCTCAGAAACAGTGGTTCTGAACATGCTGCCAATAGCTCGCCTGGGAAACATCCAGAGAAGTCCAAGATAGTGTTTTTTAGACTGGCTGCCACGAGCTGAAACGAATGCAGCCAAGATCGAGCGTCTATGACTTACGGTTCAAGAATTAGCCTCAGAAACAGTGGTTCTGAACATGCTGCCAATAGCTCGCCTGGGAAACATCCAGAGAAGTCCAAGATAGTGTTTTTTAGACTGGCTGCCATGAGCTGAAACGAATGCAGCCAAGAGCGAGAGTCTGTGACTTACCGTTCAAGAGTTATTCACAGAAACATGGTTCTGAACTTTGCTGCCAGCCGCAAAAGCGAAAATAACCAAGATCGAGCGTCTAGGATTTACTTGTCAATAGCTCGCCTGGGAAACATCCAGAGAAGTCAAAGACAGTGCTTCTATACTGATTGCCAGGCGCTGAGACGAATGCCGCCAAGATCGAGCGTCTATGACTTACGGTTCAAGAATTAGCCTCAGAAACAGTGGTTCTGAACATGCTGTCAATAGCTCGCCTGGGAAACATCCAGAGAAGTCCAAGATAGTGTTTTTAGACTGGCTGCCACGAGCTGAAACGAATGCAGCCAAGATCGAGCGTCTATGACTTACGGTTCAAGAATTAGCCTCAGAAACAGTGGTTCTGAACATGCTGCCAATAGCTCGCCTGGGAAACATCCAGAGAAGCCCAAGATAGTGTTTTTTTTAGACTGGCTGCCACGAGCTGAAACGAATGCAGCCAAGAGCGAGCGTCTATGACTTACGGTTCAAGAATTAGCCTCAGAAACAGTGGTTCTGAACATGCTGCCAATAGCTCGCCTGGGAAACATCCAGAGAAGCCCAAGATAGTGTTTTTTTTAGACTGGCTGCCACGAGCTGAAACGAATGCAGCCAAGAGCGAGCGTCTGTGACTTACGGTTCAAGAGTTATTCACAGAAACATGGTTCTGAACTTTGCTGCCAGCCGCGAAAGTGAAAGTAACCAAGATCGAGCGTCTAGAATTTACTTGTCAATAGCTCGCCTGGGAAACATCCAGAGAAGTCAAAGACAGTGCTTCTATACTAATTGCCAGGCGCTGAGACGAATGCCGCCAAGATCGAGCGTCTATGACTTACGGTTCAAGAATTAGCCTCAGAAACAGTGGTTCTGAACATGCTGCCAATAGCTCGCCTGGGAAACATCCAGAGAAGTCCAAGATAGTGTTTTTTAGACTGGCTGCCACGAGCTGAAACGAATGCAGCCAAGATCGAGCGTCTATGACTTACGGTTCAAGAATTAGCCTCAGAAACAGTGGTTCTGAACATGCTGCCAATAGCTCGCCTGGGAAACATCCAGAGAAGTCCAAGATAGTGTTTTTTTAGACTGGCTGCCACGAGCTGAAACGAATGCAGCCAAGAGCGAGTGTCTGTGACTTACGGTTCAAGAGTTATTCACAGAAACATGGTTCTGAACTTTGCTGCCAGCCGCGAAAGCGAAAGTAACCAAGATCGAGCGTCTAGGATTTACTTGTCAATAGCTCGCCTGGGAAACATCCAGATAAGTCAAAGACAGTGCTTCTATACTAATTGCCAGGCGCTGAGACGAATGCCGCCAAGATCGAGCGTCTATGACTTACGGTTCAAGAATTAGCCTCAGAAACAGTGGTTCTGAACATGCTGCCAATAGCTCGCCTGGAAAACATCCAGAGAAGTCCAAGATAGTGTTTTTTAGACTGGCTGCCACGAGCTGAAACGAATGCAGCCAAGAGCGAGAGTCTGTGACTTACCGTTCAAGAGTTATTCACAGAAACATGGTTCTGAACTTTGCTGCCAGCCGCGAAAGCGAAAATAACCAAGATCGAGCGTCTAGGATTTACTTGTCAATAGCTCGCCTGGGAAACATCCAGAGAAGTCAAAGACAGTGCTTCTATACTAATTGCCAGGCGCTGAGACGAATGCCGCCAAGATCGAGCGTCTATGACTTACGGTTCAAGAATTAGCCTCAGAAACAGTGGGAAACAGTGCTTCTATACTAATTGCCAGGCGCTGAGACGAATGCCGCCAAGATCGAGCGTCTATGACTTACGGTTCAAGAATTAGCCTCAGAAACAGTGGTTCTGAACATGCTGCCAATAGCTCGCCTGGGAAACATCCAGAGAAGTCCAAGATAGTGTTTTTTAGACTGGCTGCCACGAGCTGAAACGAATGCAGCCAAGAGCGAGAGTCTGTGACTTACCGTTCAAGAGTTATTCACAGAAACATGGTTCTGAACTTTGCTGCCAGCCGCGAAAGCGAAAATAACCAAGATCGAGCGTCTAGGATTAACTTGTCAATAGCTCGCCTGGGAAACATCCAGAGAAGTCAAAGACAGTGCTTCTATACTAACTGCCAGGCGCTGAGACGAATGCCGCCAAGATCGAGCGTCTATGACTTACGGTTCAAGAATTAGCCTCAGAAACAGTGGGAAACAGTGCTTCTATACTAATTGCCAGGCGCTGAGACGAATGCCGCCAAGATCGAGCGTCTATGACTTACGGTTCAAGAATTAGCCTCAGAAACAGTGGTTCTGAACATGCTGCCAATAGCTCGCCTGGGAAACATCCAGAGAAGTCCAAGATAGTGTTTTTTAGACTGGCTGCCACGAGCTGAAACTAATGCAGCCAAGATCGAGCGTCTATGACTTACGGTTCAAGAATTAGCCTCAGAAACAGTGGTTCTGAACATGCTGCCAATAGCTCGCCTGGGAAACATCCAGAGAAGCCCCAAATAGTGTTTTTTTTAGACTGGCTGCCACGAGCTGAAACGAATGCAGCCAAGAGCGAGCGTCTGTGACTTACGGTTCAAGAGTTATTCACAGAAACATGGTTCTGAACTTTGCTGCCAGCCGCGAAAGCGAAAGTAACCAAGATCGAGCGTCTAGAATTTACTTGTCAATAGCTCGCCTGGGAAACATCCAGAGAAGTCAAAGACAGTGCTTCTATACTAATTGCCAGGCGCTGAGACGAATGCCGCCAAGATCGAGCGTCTATGACTTACGGTTCAAGAATTAGCCTCAGAAACAGTGGTTCTGAACATGCTGCCAATAGCTCGCCTGGGAAACATCCAGAGAAGTCCAAGATAGTGTTTTTTAGACTGGCTGCCACGAGCTGAAACGAATGCAGCCAAGATCAAGCGTCTATGACTTACGGTTCAAGAATTAGCCTCAGAAACAGTGGTTCTGAACATGCTGCCAATAGCTCGCCTGGGAAACATCCAGAGAAGTCCAAGATAGTGTTTTTTTAGACTGGCTGCCACGAGCTGAAACGAATGCAGCCAAGAGCGAGCGTCTGTGACTTACGGTTCAAGAGTTATTCACAGAAACATGGTTCTGAACTTTGCTGCCAGCCGCGAAAGCGAAAGTAACCAAGATCGAGCGTCTAGGATTTACTTGTCAATAGCTCGCCTGGGAAACATCCAGATAAGTCAAAGACAGTGCTTCTATACTAATTGCCAGGCGCTGAGACGAATGCCGCCAAGATCGAGCGTCTATGACTTACGGTTCAAGAATTAGCCTCAGAAACAGTGGTTCTGAACATGCTGCCAATAGCTCGCCTGGGAAACATCCAGAGAAGTCCAAGATAGTGTTTTTTAGACTGGCTGCCACGAGCTGAAACGAATGCAGCCAAGAGCGAGAGTCTGTGACTTACCGTTCAAGAGTTATTCACAGAAACATGGTTCTGAACTTTGCTGCCAGCCCCGAAAGCGAAAATAACCAAGATCGAGCGTCTAGGATTTACTTGTCAATAGCTCGCCTGGGAAACATCCAGAGAAGTCAAAGACAGTGCTTCTATACTAATTGCCAGGCGCTGAGACGAATGCCGCCAAGATCGAGCGTCTATGACTTACGGTTCAAGAATTAGCCTCAGAAACAGTGGGAAACAGTGCTTCTATACTAATCGCCAGGCGCTGAGACGAATGCCGCCAAGATCGAGCGTCTATGACTTACGGTTCAAGAATTAGCCTCAGAAACAGTGGTTCTGAACATGCTGCCAATAGCTCGCCTGGGAAACATCCAGAGAAGTCAAAGACAGTGCTTCTATACTAATTGCCAGGCGCTGAGACGAATGCCGCCAAGATCGAGCGTCTATGACTTACGGTTCAAGAATTAGCCTCAGAAACAGTGGTTCTGAACATGCTGCCAATAGCTCGCCTGGGAAACATCCAGAGATGTCCAAGATAGTGTTTTTTAGACTGGCTGCCACGAGCTGAAACGAATGCAGCCAAGAGCGAGAGTCTGTGACTTACCGTTCAAGAGTTATTCACAGAAACATGGTTCTGAACTTTGCTGCCAGCCGCGAAAGCGAAAATAACCAAGATCGAGCGTCTAGGATTAACTTGTCAATAGCTCGCCTGGGAAACATCCAGAGAAGTCAAAGACAGTGCTTCTATACTAACTGCCAGGCGCTGAGACGAATGCCGCCAAGATCGAGCGTCTATGACTTACGGTTCAAGAATTAGCCTCAGAAACAGTGGGAAACAGTGCTTCTATACTAATTGCCAGGCGCTGAGACGAATGCCGCCAAGATCGAGCGTCTATGACTTACGGTTCAAGAATTAGCCTCAGAAACAGTGGTTCTGAACATGCTGCCAATAGCTCGCCTGGGAAACATCCAGAGAAGTCCAAGATAGTGTTTTTTAGACTGGCTGCCACGAGCTGAAACTAATGCAGCCAAGATCGAGCGTCTATGACTTACGGTTCAAGAATTAGCCTCAGAAACAGTGGTTCTGAACATGCTGCCAATAGCTCGCCTGGGAAACATCCAGAGAAGCCCCAAATAGTGTTTTTTTTAGACTGGCTGCCACGAGCTGAAACGAATGCAGCCAAGAGCGAGCGTCTGTGACTTACGGTTCAAGAGTTATTCACAGAAACATGGTTCTGAACTTTGCTGCCAGCCGCGAAAGCGAAAGTAACCAAGATCGAGCGTCTAGAATTTACTTGTCAATAGCTCGCCTGGGAAACATCCAGAGAAGTCAAAGACAGTGCTTCTATACTAATTGCCAGGCGCTGAGACGAATGCCGCCAAGATCGAGCGTCTATGACTTACGGTTCAAGAATTAGCCTCAGAAACAGTGGTTCTGAACATGCTGCCAATAGCTCGCCTGGGAAACATCCAGAGAAGTCCAAGATAGTGTTTTTTAGACTGGCTGCCACGAGCTGAAACGAATGCAGCCAAGATCAAGCGTCTATGACTTACGGTTCAAGAATTAGCCTCAGAAACAGTGGTTCTGAACATGCTGCCAATAGCTCGCCTGGGAAACATCCAGAGAAGTCCAAGATAGTGTTTTTTTAGACTGGCTGCCACGAGCTGAAACGAATGCAGCCAAGAGCGAGCGTCTGTGACTTACGGTTCAAGAGTTATTCACAGAAACATGGTTCTGAACTTTGCTGCCAGCCGCGAAAGCGAAAGTAACCAAGATCGAGCGTCTAGGATTTACTTGTCAATAGCTCGCCTGGGAAACATCCAGATAAGTCAAAGACAGTGCTTCTATACTAATTGCCAGGCGCTGAGACGAATGCCGCCAAGATCGAGCGTCTATGACTTACGGTTCAAGAATTAGCCTCAGAAACAGTGGCTCTGAACATGCTGCCAATAGCTCGCCTGGGAAACATCCAGAGAAGTCCAAGATAGTGTTTTTTAGACTGGCTGCCACGAGCTGAAACGAATGCAGCCAAGAGCGAGAGTCTGTGACTTACCGTTCAAGAGTTATTCACAGAAACATGGTTCTGAACTTTGCTGCCAGCCCCGAAAGCGAAAATAACCAAGATCGAGCGTCTAGGATTTACTTGTCAATAGCTCGCCTGGGAAACATCCAGAGAAGTCAAAGACAGTGCTTCTATACTAATTGCCAGGCGCTGAGACGAATGCCGCCAAGATCGAGCGTCTATGACTTACGGTTCAAGAATTAGCCTCAGAAACAGTGGGAAACAGTGCTTCTATACTAATCGCCAGGCGCTGAGACGAATGCCGCCAAGATCGAGCGTCTATGACTTACGGTTCAAGAATTAGCCTCAGAAACAGTGGTTCTGAACATGCTGCCAATAGCTCGCCTGGGAAACATCCAGAGAAGTCCAAGATAGTGTTTTTTAGACTGGCTGCCACAAGCTGAAACGAATGCAGCCAAGAGCGAGCGTCTGTGACTTACGGTTCAAGAGTTATTCATAGAAACATGGTTCTGAACTTTGCTGCCAGCCGCGAAAGCGAAAGTAACCAAGATCGAGCGTCTAGGATTTACTTGTCAATAGCTCGCCTGGGAAACATCCAGAGAAGTCAAAGACAGTGCTTCTATACTAATTGCCAGGCGCTGAGACGAATGCCGCCAAGATCGAGCGTCTATGACTTACGGTTCAAGAATTAGCCTCAGAAACAGTTGGAAACAGTGCTTCTATACTAATTGCCAGGCGCTGAGACGAATGCCTCCAAGATCGAGCGTTTATGACTTACGGTTCAAGAATAAGCCTCAGAAACAGTGGTTTTGAACATGCTGCCAATAGCTCGCCTGGGAAACATCCAGAGAAGTCCAAGATAGTGTTTTTTAGACTGGCTGCCACGAGCTGAAACGAATGCAGCCAAGAGCGAGAGTCTGTGACTTACCGTTCAAGAGTTATTCACAGAAACATGGTTCTGAACTTTGCTGCCAGCCGCGAAAGCGAAAATAACCAAGATCGAGCGTCTAGGATTTACTTGTCAATAGCTCGCCTGGGAAACATCCAGAGAAGTCAAAGACAGTGCTTCTATACTAATTGCCAGGCGCTGAGACGAATGCCGCCAAGATCGAGCGTCTATGACTTACGGTTCAAGAATTAGCCTCAGAAACAGTGGGAAACAGTGCTTCTATACTAATTGCCAGGCGCTGAGACGAATGCCGCCAAGATCGAGCGTCTATGACTTACGGTTCAAGAATTAGCCTCAGAAACAGTGGTTCTGAACATGCTGCCAATAGCTCGCCTGGGAAACATCCAGAGAAGTCCAAGATAGTGTTTTTTAGACTGGCTGCCACGAGCTGAAACTAATGCAGCCAAGATCGAGCGTCTATGACTTACGGTTCAAGAATTAGCCTCAGAAACAGTGGTTCTGAACATGCTGCCAATAGCTCGCCTGGGAAACATCCAGAGAAGCCCAAAATAGTGTTTTTTTTAGACTGGCTGCCACGAGCTGAAACGAATGCAGCCAAGAGCGAGCGTCTGTGACTTACGGTTCAAGAGTTATTCACAGAAACATGGTTCTGAACTTTGCTGCCAGCCGCGAAAGCGAAAGTAACCAAGATCGAGCGTCTAGAATTTACTTGTCAATAGCTCGCCTGGGAAACATCCAGAGAAGTCAAAGACAGTGCTTCTATACTAATTGCCAGGCGCTGAGACGAATGCCGCCAAGATCGAGCGTCTATGACTTACGGTTCAAGAATTAGCCTCAGAAACAGTGGTTCTGAACATGCTGCCAATAGCTCGCCTGGGAAACATCCAGAGAAGTCCAAGATAGTGTTTTTTAGACTGGCTGCCACGAGCTGAAACGAATGCAGCCAAGATCAAGCGTCTATGACTTACGGTTCAAGAATTAGCCTCAGAAACAGTGGTTCTGAACATGCTGCCAATAGCTCGCCTGGGAAACATCCAGAGAAGTCCAAGATAGTGTTTTTTTAGACTGGCTGCCACGAGCTGAAACGAATGCAGCCAAGAGCGAGCGTCTGTGACTTACGGTTCAAGAGTTATTCACAGAAACATGGTTCTGAACTTTGCTGCCAGCCGCGAAAGCGAAAGTAACCAAGATCGAGCGTCTAGGATTTACTTGTCAATAGCTCGCCTGGGAAACATCCAGATAAGTCAAAGACAGTGCTTCTATACTAATTGCCAGGCGCTGAGACGAATGCCGCCAAGATCGAGCGTCTATGACTTACGGTTCAAGAATTAGCCTCAGAAACAGTGGGAAACAGTGCTTCTATACTAATCGCCAGGCGCTGAGACGAATGCCGCCAAGATCGAGCGTCTATGACTTACGGTTCAAGAATTAGCCTCAGAAACAGTGGTTCTGAACATGCTGCCAATAGCTCGCCTGGGAAACATCCAGAGAAGTCCAAGATAGTGTTTTTTAGACTGGCTGCCACAAGCTGAGACGAATGCAGCCAAGAGCGAGTGTCTGTGACTTACGGTTCAAGAGTTATTCATAGAAACATGGTTCTGAACTTTGCTGCCAGCCGCGAAAGTAACCAAGATCGAGCGTCTAGGATTTACTTGTCAATAGCTCGCCTGGGAAACATCCAGAGAAGTCAAAGACAGTGCTTCTATACTAATTGCCAGGCGCTGAGACGAATGCCGCCAAGATCGAGCGTCTATGACTTACGGTTCAAGAATTAGCCTCAGAAACAGTTGGAAACAGTGCTTCTATACTAATTGCCAGGCGCTGAGACGAATGCCGCCAAGATCGAGCGTTTATGACTTACGGTTCAAGAATTAGCCTCAGAAACAGTGGTTTTGAACATGCTGCCAATAGCTCGCCTGGGAAACATCCAGAGAAGTCCAAGATAGTGTTTTTTAGACTGGCTGCCACGAGCTGAAACGAATGCAGCCAAGAGCGAGAGTCTGTGACTTACCGTTCAAGAGTTATTCACAGAAACATGGTTCTGAACTTTGCTGCCAGCCGCGAAAGCGAAAATAACCAAGATCGAGCGTCTAGGATTTACTTGTCAATAGCTCGCCTGGGAAACATCCAGAGAAGTCAAAGACAGTGCTTCTATACTAATTGCCAGGCGCTGAGACGAATGCCGCCAAGATCGAGCGTCTATGACTTACGGTTCAAGAATTAGCCTCAGAAACAGTGGGAAACAGCGCTTCTATACTAATTGGCAGGCGCTGAGACGAATGCCGCCAAGATCGAGCGTCTATGACTTACGGTTCTAGAATTAGCCTCAGAAACAGTGGTTCTGAACATGCTGCCAATAGCTCGCCTGGGAAACATCCAGAGAAGTCCAAGATAGTGTTTTTTTAGACTGGCTGCCACGAGCTGAAACGAATGCAGCCAAGAGCGAGCGTCTGTGACTTACGGTTCAAGAGTTATTCACAGAAACATGGTTCTGAACTTTGCTGCCAGCCGCGAAAGCGAAAATAACCAAGATCGAGCGTCTAGGATTTACTTGTCAATAGCTCGCCTGGGAAACATCCAGAGAAGTCAAAGACAGTGCTTCTATACTAATTGCCAGGCGCTGAGACGAATGCCGCCAAGATCGAGCGTCTATGACTTACGGTTCAAGAATTAGCCTCAGAAACAGTGGGAAACAGTGCTTCTATACTAATTGCCAGGCGCTGAGACGAATGCCGCCAAGATCGAGCGTCTATGACTTACGGTTCAAGAATTAGCCTCAGAAACAGTGGTTCTGAACATGCTGCCAATAGCTCGCCTGGGAAACATCCAGAGAAGTCCAAGATAGTGTTTTTTAGACTGGCTGCCACGAGCTGAAACGAATGCAGCCAAGAGCGAGAGTCTGTGACTTACCGTTCAAGAGTTATTCACAGAAACATGGTTCTGAACTTTGCTGCCAGCCGCGAAAGCGAAAATAACCAAGATCGAGCGTCTAGGATTTACTTGTCAATAGCTCGCCTGGGAAACATCCAGAGAAGTCAAAGACAGTGCTTCTATACTAATTGCCAGGCGCTGAGACGAATGCCGCCAAGATCGAGCGTCTATGATTTACGGTTCAAGAATTAGCCTCAGAAACAGTGGGAAACAGTGCTTCTATACTAATTGCCAGGCGCTGAGACGAATGCCGCCAAGATCGAGCGTCTATGACTTACGGTTCAAGAATTAGCCTCAGAAACAGTGGTTCTGAACATGCTGCCAATAGCTCGCCTGGGAAACATCCAGAGAAGTCCAAGATGGCGTTTTTTAGACTGGCTGCCACGAGCTGAAACGAATACAGCCAAGATCGAGCGTCTATGACTTACGGTTCAAGAATTAGCCTCAGAAACAGTGGTTCTGAACATGCTGCCAATAGCTCGCCTGGGAAACATCCAGAGAAGTCCAAGATAGTGTTTTTTAGACTGGCTGCCACGAGCTGAAACGAATGCAGCCAAGAGCGAGCGTCTGTGACTTACGGTTCAAGAGTTATTCACAGAAACATGGTTCTGAACTTTGCTGCCAGCCGCGAAAGCGAAAGTAACCAAGATCGAGCGTCTAGGATTTACTTGTCAATAGCTCGCCTGGGAAACATCCAGAGAAGTCAAAGACAGTGCTTCTATACTAATTGCCAGGCGCTGAGACGAATGCCGCCAAGATCGAGCGTCTATGACTTACGGTTCAAGAATTAGCCTCAGAAACAGTGGTTCTGAACATGCTGCCAATAGCTCGCCTGGGAAACATCCAGAGAAGTCCAAGATAGTGTTTTTTAGACTGGCTGCCACGAGCTGAAACGAATGCAGCCAAGAGCGAGAGTCTGTGACTTACCGTTCAAGAGTTATTCACAGAAACATGGTTCTGAACTTTGCTGCCAGCCGCGAAAGCGAAAATAACCAAGATCGAGCGTCTAGGATTTACTTGTCAATAGCTCGCCTGGGAAACATACAGAGAAGTCAAAGACAGTGCTTCTATACTAATTGCCAGGCGCTGAGACGAATGCCGCCAAGATCGAGCGTCTATGACTTACGGTTCAAGAATTAGCCTCAGAAACAGTGGGAAACAGTGCTTCTATACTAATTGCCAGGCGCTGAGACGAATGCCGCCAAGATCGAGCGTCTATGACTTACGGTTCAAGAATTAGCCTCAGAAACAGTGGTTCTGAACATGCTGCCAATAGCTCGCCTGGGAAACATCCAGAGAAGTCCAAGATAGTGTTTTTTAGACTGGCTGCCACGAGCTGAAACGAATGCAGTCAAGAGCGAGAGTCTGTGACTTACCGTTCAAGAGTTATTCACAGAAACATGGTTCTGAACTTTGCTGCCAGCCGCGAAAGCGAAAATAACCAAGATCGAGCGTCTAGGATTTACTTGTCAATAGCTCGCCTGGGAAACATCCAGAGAAGTCAAAGACAGTGCTTCTATACTAACTGCCAGGCGCTGAGACGAATGCCGCCAAGATCGAGCG
Organism: Rhinoderma darwinii; assembly: GCF_050947455.1. Lineage (NCBI taxonomy): Eukaryota > Metazoa > Chordata > Amphibia > Anura > Rhinodermatidae > Rhinoderma > Rhinoderma darwinii. The sequence goes on from NC_134691.1 coordinate 243,846,784, forward strand.
TCTATGACTTACGGTTCAAGAATTAGCCTCAGAAACAGTGGGAAACAGTGCTTCTATACTAATTGTCAGGCGCTGAGACGAATGCCGCCAAGATCGAGCGTCTATGACTTACGGTTTAAGAATTAGCCTCAGAAACAGTGGTTCTGAACATGCTGCCAATAGCTCGCCTGGGAAACATCCAGAGAAGTCCAAGATAGTGTTTTTTAGACTGGCTGCCACGAGCTGAAACGAATGCAGCCAAGATCGAGCGTCTATGACTTATGGTTCAAGAATTAGCCTCAGAAACAGTGGTTCTGAACATGCTGCCCATAGCTCGCCTGGGAAACATCCAGAGAAGTCCAAGATAGTGTTTTTTTTAGACTGGCTGCCACGAGCTGAAACGAATGCAGCCAAGAGCGAGCGTCTGTGACTTACGGTTCAAGAGTTATTCACAGAAACATGGTTCTGAACTTTGCTGCCAGCCGCGAAAGCGAAAGTAACCAAGATCGAGCGTCTAGAATTTACTTGTCAATAGCTCGCCTGGGAAACATCCAGAGAAGTCAAAGACAGTGCTTCTATACTAATTGCCAGGCGCTGAGACGAATGCCGCCAAGATCGAGCGTCTATGACTTACGGTTCAAGAATTAGCCTCAGAAACAGTGGTTCTGAACATGCTGCCAATAGCTCGCCTGGGAAACATCCAGAGAAGTCCAAGATAGTGTTTTTTAGACTGGCTGCCACGAGCTGAAACGAATGCAGCCAAGAGCGAGAGTCTGTGACTTACCGTTCAAGAGTTATTCACAGAAACATGGTTCTGAACTTTGCTGCCAGCCGCGAAAGCGAAAATAACCAAGATCGAGCGTCTAGGATTAACTTGTCAATAGCTCGCCTGGGAAACATCCAGAGAAGTCAAAGACAGTGCTTCTATACTAATTGCCAGGCGCTGAGACGAATGCCGCCAAGATCGAGCGTCTATGACTTACGGTTCAAGAATTAGCCTCAGAAACAGTGGGAAACAGTGCTTCTATACTAATTGCCAGGCGCTGAGACGAATGCCGCCAAGATCGAGCGTCTATGACTTACGGTTCAAGAATTAGCCTCAGAAACAATGGTACTGAACATCCTGCTAATAGCTCGCCTGGGAAACATCCAGAGAAGTCCAAGATAGTGTTTTTTAGACTGGCTGCCACGAGCTGAAACGAATGCAGCCAAGATCGAGCGTCTATGACTTACGGTTCAAGAATTAGCCTCAGAAACAGTGGTTCTGAACATGCTGCCAATAGCTCGCCTGGGAAACATCCAGAGAAGCCCAAGATAGTGTTTTTTTTAGACTGGCTGCCACGAGCTGAAATTAATGCAGCCAAGAGCGAGCGTCTGTGACTTACGGTTCAAGAGTTATTCACAGAAACATGGTTCTGAACTTTGCTGCCAGCCGCGAAAGCGAAAGTAACCAAGATCGAGCGTCTAGAATTTACTTGTCAATAGCTCGCCTGGGAAACATCCAGAGAAGTCAAAGACAGTGCTTCTATACTAATTGCCAGGCGCTGAGACGAATGCCGCCAAGATCGAGCGTCTATGACTTACGGTTCAAGAATTAGCCTCAGAAACAGTGGTTCTGAACATGCTGCCAATAGCTCGCCTGGGAAACATCCAGAGAAGTCCAAGATAGTGTTTTTTAGACTGGCTGCCACGAGCTGAAACGAATGCAGCCAAGATCGAGCGTCTATGACTTACGGTTCAAGAATTAGCCTCAGAAACAGTGGTTCTGTACATGCTGCCAATAGCTCGCCTGGGAAACATCCAGAGAAGTCCAAGATAGTGTTTTTTTAGACTGGCTGCCACGAGCTGAAACGAATGCAGCCAAGAGCGAGCGTCTGTGACTTACGGTTCAAGAGTTATTCACAGAAACATGGTTCTGAACTTTGCTGCCAGCCGCGAAAGCGAAAATAACCAAGATCGAGCGTCTAGTATTTACTTGTCAATAGCTCGCCTGGGAAACATCCAGAGAAGTCAAAGACAGTGCTTCTATACTAATTGCTGGGCGCTGAGACGAATGCCGCCAAGATCGAGCGTCTATGTCTTACGGTTCAAGAATTAGCCTCAGAAACAGTGGGAAACAGTGCTTCTATACTAATTGCCAGGCGCTGAGACGAATGCCGCCAAGATCGAGCGTCTATGACTTACGGTTCAAGAATTAGCCTCAGAAACAGTGGTTCTGAACATGCTGCCAATAGCTCGCCTGGGAAACATCCAGAGAAGTCCAAGATAGTGTTTTTTTTAGACTGGCTGCCACGAGCTGAAACGAATGCAGCCAAGATCGAGCGTCTATGACTTACGGTTCAAGAATTAGCCTCAGAAACAGTGGTTCTGAACATGCTGCCAATAGCTCGCCTGGGAAACATCCAGAGAAGTCCAAGATAGTGTTTTTTTTTAGACTGGCTGCCACGAGCTGAAACGAATGCAGCCAAGAGCGAGCGTCTGTGACTTACGGTTCAAGAGTTATTCACAGAAACATGGTTCTGAACTTTGCTGCCAGCCGCGAAAGCGAAAGTAACCAAGATCGAGCGTCTAGAATTTACTTGTCAGTAGCTCGCCTGGGAAACATCCAGAGAAGTCAAAGACAGTGCTTCTATACTAATTGCCAGGCGCTGAGACGAATGCCGCCAAGTTCGAGCGTCTATGACTTACGGTTCAAGAATTAGCCTCAGAAACAGTGGTTCTGAACATGCTGCCAATAGCTCGCCTGGGAAACATCCAGAGAAGTCCAAGATAGTGTTTTTTAGACTGGCTGCCACGAGCTGAAACGAATGCAGCCAAGAGCGAGAGTCTGTGACTTACGGTTCAAGAGTTATTCACAGAAACATGGTTCTGAACTTTGCTGCCAGCCGCGAAAGCGAAAGTAACCAAAATCGAGCGTCTAGGATTTACTTGTCAATAGCTCGCCTGGGAAACATCCAGAGAAGTCAAAGACAGTGCTTCTATACTAATTGCCAGGCGCTGAGACGAATGCCGCCAAGATCGAGCGTCTATGACTTACGGTTCAAGAATTAGCCTCAGAAACAGTGGGAAACAGTGCTTCTATACTAATTGCCAGGCGCTGAGACGAATGCCGCCAAGATCGAGCGTCTATGACTTACGGTTCAAGAATTAGCCTCAGAAACAGTGGTTCTGAACATGCTGCCAATAGCTCGCCTGGGAAACATCCAGAGAAGTCCAAGATAGTGTTTTTTAGACTGGCTGCCACGAGCTGAAACGAATGCAGCCAAGAGCGAGAGTCTGTGACTTACGGTTCAAGAGTTATTCACAGAAACATGGTTCTGAACTTTGCTGCCAGCCGCGAAAGCGAAAGTAACCAAGATCGAGCGTCTAGGATTTACTTGTCAATAGCTCGCCTGGGAAACATCCAGAGAAGTCAAAGACAGTGCTTCTATACTAATTGCCAGGCGCTGAGACGAATGCCGCCAAGATCGAGCGTCTATGACTTACGGTTCAAGAATTAGCCTCCGAAACAGTGGGAAACAGTGCTTCTATACTAATTGCCAGGTGCTGAGACGAATGCCGCCAAGATCGAGCGTCTATGACTTACGGTTCAAGAATTAGCCTCAGAAACAGTGGTTCTGAACATGCTGCCAATAGCTCGCCTGGGAAACATCCAGAGAAGTCCAAGATAGTGTTTTTTTTAGACTGGCTGCCACGAGCTGAAACGAATGCAGCCAAGAGCGAGCGTCTGTGACTTACGGTTCAAGAGTTATTCACAGAAACATGGTTCTGAACTTTGCTGCCAGCCGCAAAAGCAACCAAGATCGAGCGTCTAGAATTTACTTGTCAGTAGCTCGCCTGGGAAACATCCAGAGAAGTCAAAGACAGTGCTTCTATACTAATTGCCAGGCGCTGAGACGAATGCCGCCAAGATCGAGCGTCTATGACTTACGGTTCAAGAATTAGCCTCAGAAACAGTGGTTCTGAACATGCTGCCAATAGCTCGCCTGGGAAACATCCAGAGAAGTCCAAGATAGTGTTTTTTAGACTGGCTGCCACGAGCTGAAACGAATGCAGCCAAGAGCGAGAGTCTGTGACTTACGGTTCAAGAGTTATTCACAGAAACATGGTTCTGAACTTTGCTGCCAGCCGCGAAAGCGAAAGTAACCAAAATCGAGCGTCTAGGATTTACTTGTCAATAGCTCGCCTGGGAAACATCCAGAGAAGTCAAAGACAGTGCTTCTATACTAATTGCCAGGCGCTGAGACGAATGCCGCCAAGATCGAGCGTCTATGACTTACGGTTCAAGAATTAGCCTCAGAAACAGTGGGAAACAGTGCTTCTATACTAATTGCCAGGCGCTGAGACGAATGCCGCCAAGATCGAGCGTCTATGACTTACGGTTCAAGAATTAGCCTCAGAAACAGTGGTTCTGAACATGCTGCCAATAGCTCGCCTGGGAAACATCCAGAGAAGTCCAAGATAGTGTTTTTTAGACTGGCTGCCACGAGCTGAAACGAATGCAGCCAAGAGCGAGAGTCTGTGACTTACGGTTCAAGAGTTATTCACAGAAACATGGTTCTGAACTTTGCTGCCAGCCGCGAAAGCGAAAGTAACCAAGATCGAGCGTCTAGGATTTACTTGTCAATAGCTCGCCTGGGAAACATCCAGAGAAGTCAAAGACAGTGCTTCTATACTAATTGCCAGGCGCTGAGACGAATGCCGCCAAGATCGAGCGTCTATGACTTACGGTTCAAGAATTAGCCTCAGAAACAGTGGTTCTGAACATGCTGCCAATAGCTCGCCTGGGAAACATCCAGAGAAGTCCAAGATAGTGTTTTTTAGACTGGCTGCCACGACCTGAAACGAATGCAGCCAAGATCGAGCGTCTATGACTTACGGTTCAAGAATTAGCCTCAGAAACAGTGGTTCTGAACATGCTGCCAATAGCTCGCCTGGGAAACATCCAGAGAAGTCCAAGATAGTGTTTTTTTTAGACTGGCTGCCACGAGCTGAAACGAATGCAGCCAAGAGCGAGCGTCTGTGACTTACGGTTCAAGAGTTATTCACAGAAACATGGTTCTGAACTTTGCTGCCAGCCGCGAAAGCGAAAGTAACCAAGATCGAGCGTCTAGAATTTACTTGTCAGTAGCTCGCCTGGGAAACATCCAGAGAAGTCAAAGACAGTGCTTCTATACTAATTGCCAGGCGCTGAGACGAATGCCGCCAAGATCGAGCGTCTATGACTTACGGTTCAAGAATTAGCCTCAGAAACAGTGGTTCTGAACATGCTGCCAATAGCTCGCCTGGGAAACATCCAGAGAAGTCCAAGATAGTGTTTTTTAGACTGGCTGCCACGAGCTGAAACGAATGCAGCCAAGATCGAGCGTCTATGACTTACGGTTCAAGAATTAGCCTCAGAAACAGTTGTTCTGAACATGCTGCCAATAGCTCGCCTGAGAAACATCCAGAGAAGTCCAAGATAGTGTTTTTTTTTAGACTGGCTGCCACGAGCTGAAACGAATGCAGCCAAGAGCGAGCGTCTGTGACTTACAGTTCAAGAGTTATTCACAGAAACATGGTTCTGAACTTTGCTGCCAGCCGCGAAAGCGAAAGTAACCAAGATCGAGCGTCTAGAATTTACTTGTCAATAGCTCGCCTGGGAAACATCCAGAGAAGTCAAAGACAGTGCTAATATACTAATTGCCAGGCGCTGAGACGAATGCCGCCAAGATCGAGCGTCTATGACTTACGGTTCAAGAATTAGCCTCAGAAACAGTGGTTCGGAACATGCTGCCAATAGCTCGCCTGGGAAACATCCAGAGAAGTCCAAGATAGTGTTTTTTAGACTGGCTGCCACGAGCTGAAACGAATGCAGCCAAGATCGAGCGTCTATGACTTACGGTTCAAGAATTAGCCTCAGAAACAGTGGTTCTGAACATGCTGCCAATAGCTCGCCTGGGAAACATCCAGAGAAGTCCAAGATAGTGGTTTTTTTTTAGACTGGCTGCCACGAGCTTAAACGAATGCAGCCAAGAGCGAGCGTCTGTGACTTACGGTTCAAGAGTTATTCACAGAAACATGGTTCTGAACTTTGCTGCCAGCCGCGAAAGCGAAAGTAACCAAGATCGAGCGTCTAGAATTTACTTGTCAGTAGCTCGCCTGGGAAACATCCAGAGAAGTCAAAGACAGTGCTTCTATACTAATTGCCAGGCGCTGAGACGAATGCCGCCAAAATCGAGCGTCTATGACTTACGGTTCAAGAATTAGCCTCAGAAACAGTGGGAAACAGTGCTTCTATACTAATTGCCAGGTGCTGAGACGAATGCCGCCAAGATCGAGCGTCTATGACTTACGGTTCAAGAATTAGCCTCAGAAACAGTGGTTCTGAACATGCTGCCAATAGCTCGCCTGGGAAACATCCAGAGAAGTCCAAGATAGTGTTTTTTTTAGACTGGCTGCCACGAGCTGAAACGAATGCAGCCAAGAGCGAGCGTCTGTGACTAGCGGTTCAAGAGTTATTCACAGAAACATGGTTCTGAACTTTGCTGCCAGCCGCGAAAGCGAAAGTAACCAAGATCGAGCGTCTAGAATTTACTTGTCAATAGCTCGCCTGGGAAACATCCAGAGAAGTCAAAGACAGTGCTTCTATACTAATTGCCAGGCGCTGAGACGAATGCCGCCAAGATCGAGCGTCTATGACTTACGGTTCAAGAATTAGCCTCAGAAACAGTGGGAAACAGTGCTTCTATACTAATTGCCAGGCGCTGAGACGAATGCCGCCAAGATCGAGCGTCTATGACTTACGGTTCAAGAATTAGCCTCAGAAACAGTGGTTCTGAACATGCTGCCAATAGCTCGCCTGGGAAACATCCAGAGAAGTCCAAGATAGTGTTTTTTAGACTGGCTGCCACGAGCTGAAACGAATGCAGCCAAGAGCGAGAGTCTGTGGCTTACCGTTCAAGAGTTATTCACAGAAACATGGTTCTGAACTTTGCTGCCAGCCGCGAAAGCGAAAGTAACCAAGATCGAGCGTCTAGGATTTACTTGTCAATAGCTCGCCTGGGAAACATCCAGAGAAGTCAAAGACAGTGCTTCTATACTAATTGCCAGACGCTGAGACGAATGCCGCCAAGATCGAGCGTCTATGACTTACGGTTCAAGAATTAGCCTCAGAAACAGTGGGAAACAGTGCTTCTATACTAATTGCCAGGCGCTGAGACGAATGCCGCCAAGATCGAGCGTCTATGACTTACGGTTCAAGAATTAGCCTCAGAAACAGTGGTTCTGAACATGCTGCCAATAGCTCGCCTGGGAAACATCCAGAGAAGTCCAAGATAGTGTTTTTTAGACTGGCTGCCACGAGCTGAAACGAATGCAGCCAAGAGCGAGAGTCTGTGACTTACCGTTCAAGAGTTATTCACAGAAACATGGTTCTGAACTTTGCTGCCAGCCGCGAAAGCGAAAATAACCAAGATCGAGCGTCTAGGATTTACTTGTCAATAGCTCGCCTGGGAAACATCCAGAGAAGTCAAAGACAGTGCTTCTATACTAATTGCCAGGAGCTGAGACGAATGCCGCCAAGATCGAGCGTCTATGACTTACGGTTCAAGAATTAGCCTCAGAAACAGTGGGAAACAGTGCTTCTATACTAATTGCCAGGCGCTGAGACGAATGCCGCCAAGATCGAGCGTCTATGGCTTACGGTTCAAGAATTAGCCTCAGAAACAGTGGTTCGGAACATGCTGCCAATAGCTCGCCTGGGAAACATCCAGAGAAGTCCAAGATAGTGTTTTTTAGACTGGCTGCCACGAGCTGAAACGAATGCAGCCAAGATCGAGCGTCTATGACTTACGGTTCAAGAATTAGCCTCAGAAACAGTGGTTCTGAACATGCTGCCAATAGCTCGCCTGGGAAACATCCAGAGAAGTCCAAGATAGTGTTTTTTTAGACTGGCTGCCACGAGCTGAAACGAATGCAGCCAAGAGCGAGCGTCTGTGACTTACGGTTCAAGAGTTATTCACAGAAACATGGTTCTGAACTTTGCTGCCAGCCGCGAAAGCGAAAGTAACCAAGATCGAGCGTCTAGGATTTACTTGTCAATAGCTCGCCTGGGAAACATCCAGAGAAGTCAAAGACAGTGCTTCTATACTAATTGCCAGGCGCTGAGACGAATGCCGCCAAGATCGAGCGTCTATGACTTACGGTTCAAGAATTAGCCTCAGAAACAGTGGGAAACAGTGCTTCTATACTAATTGCCAGGCGCTGAGACGAATGCCGCTAAGATCGAGCGTCTATGACTTACGGTTCAAGAATTAGCCTCAGAAACAGTGGTTCTGAACATGCTGCCAATAGCTCGCCTGGGAAACATCCAGAGAAGTCCAAGATAGTGTTTTTTAGACTGGCTGCCACGAGCTGAAACAAATGCAGCCAAGATCGAGCGTCTATGACTTACGGTTCAAGAATTAGCCTCAGAAACAGTGGTTCTGAACATGCTGCCAATAGCTCGCCTGGGAAACATCCAGAGAAGTCCAAGATAGTGTTTTTTAAACTGGCTGCCACGAGCTGAAACGAATGCAGCCAAGAGCGAGAGTCTGTGACTTACCGTTCAAGAGTTATTCACAGAAACATGGTTCTGAACTTTGCTGCCAGCCGCGAAAGCGAAAATAACCAAGATCGAGCGTCTAGGATTTACTTGTCAATAGCTCGCCTGGGAAACATCCAGAGAAGTCAAAGACAGTGCTTCTATACTAATTGCCAGGAGCTGAGACGAATGCCGCCAAGATCGAGCGTCTATGACTTACGGTTCAAGAATTAGCCTCAGAAACAGTGGGAAACAGTGCTTCTATACTAATTGCCAGGCGCTGAGACGAATGCCGCCAAGATCGAGCGTCTATGACTTACGGTTCAAGAATTAGCCTCAGAAACAGTGGTTCTGAACATGCTGCCAATAGCTCGCCTGGGAAACATCCAGAGAAGTCCAAGATAGTGTTTTTTAGACTGGCTGCCACGAGCTGAAACGAATGCAGCCAAGATCGAGCGTCTATGACTTACGGTTCAAGAATTAGCCTCAGAAACAGTGGTTCTGAACATGCTGCCAATCGCTCGCCTGGGAAACATCCAGAGAAGTCCAAGATAGTGTTTTTTTAGACTGGCTGCCACGAGCTGAAACTAATGCAGCCAAGAGCGAGCGTCTGTGACTTACGGTTCAAGAGTTATTCACAGAAACATGGTTCTGAACTTTGCTGCCAGCCGCGAAAGCGAAAGTAACCAAGATCGAGCGTCTAGGATTTACTTGTCAATAGCTCGCCTGGGAAACATCCAGAGAAGTCAAAGACAGTGCTTCTATACTAATTGCCAGGCGCTGAGACGAATGCCGCCAAGATCGAGCGTCTATGACTTACGGTTCAAGAATTAGCCTCAGAAACAGTGGGAAACAGTGCTTCTATACTAATTGCCAGGCGCTGAGACGAATGCCGCTAAGATCGAGCGTCTATGACTTACGGTTCAAGAATTAGCCTCAGAAACAGTGGTTCTGAACATGCTGCCAATAGCTCGCCTGGGAAACATCCAGAGAAGTCCAAGATAGTGTTTTTTAGACTGGCTGCCACGAGCTGAAACGAATGCAGCCAAGAGCGAGAGTCTGTGACTTACCGTTCAAGAGTTATTCACAGAAACATGGTTCTGAACTTTGCTGCCAGCCGCGAAAGCGAAAATAACCAAGATCGAGCGTCTAGGATTTACTTGTCAATAGCTCGCCAGGGAAACATCCAGAGAAGTCAAAGACAGTGCTTCTATACTAATTGCCAGGAGCTGAGACGAATGCCGCCAAGATCGAGCGTCTATGACTTACGGTTCAAGAATTAGCCTCAGAAACAGTGGGAAACAGTGCTTCTATACTAATTGCCAGGCGCTGAGACGAATGCCGCCAAGATCGAGCGTCTATGACTTACGGTTCAAGAATTAGCCTCAGAAACAGTGGTTCTGAACATGCTGCCAATAGCTCGCCTGGGAAACATCCAGAGAAGTCCAAGATAGTGTGTTTTAGACTGGCTGCCACGAGCTGAAACGAATGCAGCCAAGATCGAGCGTCTATGACTTACGGTTCAAGAATTAGCCTCAGAAACAGTGGTTCTGAACATGCTGCCAATAGCTCGCCTGGGAAACATCCAGAGAAGTCCAAGATAGTGTTTTTTTAGACTGGCTGCCACGAGCTGAAACGAATGCAGCCAAGAGCGAGCGTCTGTGACTTACGGTTCAAGAGTTATTCACAGAAACATGGTTCTGAACTTTGCTGCCAGCCGCGAAAGCGAAAGTAACCAAGATCGAGCGTCTAGGATTTACTTGTCAATAGCTCGCCTGGGAAACATCCAGAGAAGTCAAAGACAGTGCTTCTATACTAATTGCCAGGCGCTGAGACGAATGCCGCCAAGATCTAGCGTCTATGACTTACGGTTCAAGAATTAGCCTCAGAAACAGTGGGAAACAGTGCTTCTATACTAATTGCCAGGCGCTGAGACGAATGCCGCTAAGATCGAGCGTCTATGACTTACGGTTCAAGAATTAGCCTCAGAAACAGTGGTTCTGAACATGCTGCCAATAGCTCGCCTGGGAAACATCCAGAGAAGTCCAAGATAGTGTTTTTTAGACTGGCTGCCACGAGCTGAAACAAATGCAGCCAAGATCGAGCGTCTATGACTTACGGTTCAAGAATTAGCCTCAGAAACAGTGGTTCTGAACATGCTGCCAATAGCTCGCCTGAGAAACATCCAGAGAAGTCCAAGATAGTGTTTTTTAGACTGGCTGCCACGAGCTGAAACGAATGCAGCCAAGATCGAGCGTCTATGACTTACGGTTCATGAATTAGCCTCAGAAACAGTGGTTCTGAACATGCTGCCAATAGCTCGCCTGGGAAACATCCAGAGAAGTCCAAGATAGTGTTTTTTTTAGACTGGCTGCCACGAGCTGAAACGAATGCAGCCAAGAGCGAGAGTCTGTGACTTACCGTTCAAGAGTTATTCACAGAAACATGGTTCTGAACTTTGCTGCCAGCCGCGAAAGCGAAAATAACCAAGATCGAGCGTCTAGGATTTACTTGTCAATAGCTCGCCTGGGAAACATCCAGAGAAGTCAAAGACAGTGCTTCTATACTAATTGCCAGGCGCTGAGACGAATGCCGCCAAGATCGAGCGTCTATGACTTACGGTTCAAGAATTAGCCTCAGAAACAGTGGGAAACAGTGCTTCTATACTAATTGCCAGGCGCTGAGACGAATGCCGCCAAGATCGAGCGTCTATGACTTACGGTTCAAGAATTAGCCTCAGAAACAGTGGTTCTGAACATGCTGCCAATAGCTCGCCTGGGAAACATCCAGAGAAGTCCAAGATAGTGTTTTTTAGACTGGCTGCCACGAGCTGAAACGAATGCAGCCAAGAGCGAGCGTCTGTGACTAACGGTTCAAGAGTTATTCACAGAAACATGGTTCTGAACTTTGCTGCCAGCCGCGAAAGCGAAAGTAACCAAGATCGAGCGTCTAGGATTTACTTGTCAATAGCTCGCCTGGGAAACATCCAGAGAAGTCAAAGACAGTGCTTCTATACTAATTGCCAGGCGCTGAGACGAATGCCGCCAAGATCGAGCGTCTATGACTTACGGTTCAAGAATTAGCCTCAGAAACAGTGGGAAACAGTGCTTCTATACTAATTGCCAGGCGCTGAGACGAATGCCGCCAAGATCGAGCGTCTATGACTTACGGTTCAAGAATTAGCCTCAGAAACAGTGGTTCTGAACATGCTGCCAATAGCTCGCCTGGGAAACATCCAGAGAAGTCCAAGATAGTGTTTTTTTTAGACTGGCTGCCACGAGCTGAAACGAATGCAGCCAAGAGCGAGCGTCTGTGACTAACGGTTCAAGAGTTATTCACAGAAACATGGTTCTGAACTTTGCTGCCAGCCGCGAAAGCGAAAGTAACCAAGATCGAGCGTCTAGAATTTACTTGTCAATAGCTCGCCTGGGAAACATCCAGAGAAGTCAAAGACAGTGCTTCTATACTAATTGCCAGGCGCTGAGACGAATGCCGCCAAGATCGAGCGTCTATGACTTACGGTTCAAGAATTAGCCTCAGAAACAGTGGGAAACAGTGCTTCTATACTAATTGCCAGGCGCTGAGACGAATGCCGCCAAGATCGAGCGTCTATGACTTACGGTTCAAGAATTAGCCTCAGAAACAGTGGTTCTGAACATGCTGCCAATAGCTCGCCTGGGAAACATCCAGAGAAGTCCAAGATAGTGTTTTTTAGACTGGCTGCCACGAGCTGAAACGAATGCAGCCAAGAGCGAGCGTCTGTGACTAGCGGTTCAAGAGTTATTCACAGAAACATGGTTCTGAACTTTGCTGCCAGCCGCGAAAGCGAAAGTAACCAAGATCGAGCGTCTAGAATTTACTTGTCAATAGCTCGCCTGGGAAACATCCAGAGAAGTCAAAGACAGTGCTTCTATACTAATTGCCAGGCGCTGAGACGAATGCCGCCAAGATCGAGCGTCTATGACTTACGGTTCAAGAATTAGCCTCAGAAACAGTGGGAAACAGTGCTTCTATACTAATTGCCAGGCGCTGAGACGAATGCCGCCAAGATCGAGCGTCTATGACTTACGGTTCAAGAATTAGCCTCAGAAACAGTGGTTCTGAACATGCTGCCAATAGCTCGCCTGGGAAACATCCAGAGAAGTCCAAGATAGTGTTTTTTAGACTGGCTGCCACGAGCTGAAACGAATGCAGCCAAGAGCGAGAGTCTGTGGCTTACCGTTCAAGAGTTATTCACAGAAACATGGTTCTGAACTTTGCTGCCAGCCGCGAAAGCGAAAGTAACCAAGATCGAGCGTCTAGGATTTACTTGTCAATAGCTCGCCTGGGAAACATCCAGAGAAGTCAAAGACAGTGCTTCTATACTAATTGCCAGACGCTGAGACGAATGCCGCCAAGATCGAGCGTCTATGACTTACGGTTCAAGAATTAGCCTCAGAAACAGTGGGAAACAGTGCTTCTATACTAATTGCCAGGCGCTGAGACGAATGCCGCCAAGATCGAGCGTCTATGACTTACGGTTCAAGAATTAGCCTCAGAAACAGTGGTTCTGAACATGCTGCCAATAGCTCGCCTGGGAAACATCCAGAGAAGTCCAAGATAGTGTTTTTTAGACTGGCTGCCACGAGCTGAAACGAATGCAGCCAAGAGCGAGAGTCTGTGACTTACCGTTCAAGAGTTATTCACAGAAACATGGTTCTGAACTTTGCTGCCAGCCGCGAAAGCGAAAATAACCAAGATCGAGCGTCTAGGATTTACTTGTCAATAGCTCGCCTGGGAAACATCCAGAGAAGTCAAAGACAGTGCTTCTATACTAATTGCCAGGAGCTGAGACGAATGCCGCAAAGATCGAGCGTCTATGAATTACGGTTCAAGAATTAGCCTCAGAAACAGTGGGAAACAGTGCTTCTATACTAATTGCCAGGCGCTGAGACGAATGCCGCCAAGATCGAGCGTCTATGACTTACGGTTCAAGAATTAGCCTCAGAAACAGTGGTTCTGAACATGCTGCCAATAGCTCGCCTGGGAAACATCCAGAGAAGTCCAAGATAGTGTTTTTTAGACTGGCTGCCACGAGCTGAAACGAATGCAGCCAAGATCGAGCGTCTATGACTTACGGTTCAAGAATTAGCCTCAGAAACAGTGGTTCTGAACATGCTGCCAATAGCTCGCCTGGGAAACATCCAGAGAAGTCCAAGATAGTGGTTTTTTAGACTGGCTGCCACGAGCTGAAACGAATGCAGCCAAGAGCGAGCGTCTGTGACTTACGGTTCAAGAGTTATTCACAGAAACATGGTTCTGAACTTTGCTGCCAGCCGCGAAAGCGAAAGTAACCAAGATCGAGCGTCTAGGATTTACTTGTCAATAGCTCGCCTGGGAAACATCCAGAGAAGTCAAAGACAGTGCTTCTATACTAATTGCCAGGCGCTGAGACGAATGCCGCCAAGATCGAGCGTCTATGACTTACGGTTCAAGAATTAGCCTCAGAAACAGTGGGAAACAGTGCTTCTATACTAATTGCCAGGCGCTGAGACGAATGCCGCTAAGATCGAGCGTCTATGACTTACGGTTCAAGAATTAGCCTCAGAAACAGTGGTTCTGAACATGCTGCCAATAGCTCGCCTGGGAAACATCCAGAGAAGTCCAAGATAGTGTTTTTTAGACTGGCTGCCACGAGCTGAAACGAATGCAGCCAAGAGCGAGAGTCTGTGACTTACCGTTCAAGAGTTATTCACAGAAACATGGTTCTGAACTTTGCTGCCAGCCGCGAAAGCGAAAATAACCAAGATCGAGCGTCTAGGATTTACTTGTCAATAGCTCGCCTGGGAAACATCCAGAGAAGTCAAAGACAGTGCTTCTATACTAATTGCCAGGAGCTGAGACGAATGCCGCCAAGATCGAGCGTCTATGACTTACAGTTCAAGAATTAGCCTCAGAAACAGTGGGAAACAGTGCTTCTATACTAATTGCCAGGCGCTGAGACGAATGCCGCCAAGATCGAGCGTCTATGACTTACGGTTCAAGAATTAGCCTCAGAAACAGTGGTTCTGAACATGCTGCCAATAGCTCGCCTGGGAAACATCCAGAGAAGTCCAAGATAGTGTTTTTTAGACTGGCTGCCACGAGCTGAAACGAATGCAGCCAAGATCGAGCGTCTATGACTTACGGTTCAAGAATTAGCCTCAGAAACAGTGGTTCTGAACATGCTGCCAATAGCTCGCCTGGGAAACATCCAGAGAAGTCCAAGATAGTGTTTTTTTAGACTGGCTGCCACGAGCTGAAACGAATGCAGCCAAGAGCGAGCGTCTGTGACTTACGGTTCAAGAGTTATTCACAGAAACATGGTTCTGAACTTTGCTGCCAGCCGCGAAAGCGAAAGTAACCAAGATCGAGCGTCTAGGATTTACTTGTCAATAGCTCGCCTGGGAAACATCCAGAGAAGTCAAAGACAGTGCTTCTATACTAATTGCCAGGCGCTGAGACGAATGCCGCCAAGATCGAGCGTCTATGACTTACGGTTCAAGAATTAGCCTCAGAAACAGTGGGAAACAGTGCTTCTATACTAATTGCCAGGCGCTGAGACGAATGCCGCCAAGATCGAGCGTCTATGACTTACGGTTCAAGAATTAGCCTCAGAAACAGTGGTTCTGAACATGCTGCCAATAGCTCGCCTGGGAAACATCCAGAGAAGTCCAAGATAGTGTTTTTTAGACTGGCTGCCACGAGCTGAAACGAATGCAGCCAAGATCGAGCGTCTATGACTTACGGTTCAAGAATTAGCCTCAGAAACAGTGGTTCTGAACATGCTGCCAATAGCTCGCCTGGGAAACATCCAGAGAAGTCCAAGATAGTGTTTTTTTAGACTGGCTGCCACGAGCTGAAACTAATGCAGCCAAGAGCGAGCGTCTGTGACTTACGGTTCAAGAGTTATTCACAGAAACATGGTTCTGAACTTTGCTGCCAGCCGCGAAAGCGAAAGTAACCAAGATCGAGCGTCTAGGATTTACTTGTCAATAGCTCGCCTGGGAAACATCCAGAGAAGTCAAAGACAGTGCTTCTATACTAATTGCCAGGCGCTGAGACGAATGCCGCCAAGATCGAGCGTCTATGACTTACGGTTCAAGAATTAGCCTCAGAAACAGTGGGAAACAGTGCTTCTATACTAATTGCCAGGCGCTGAGACGAATGCCGCTAAGATCGAGCGTCTATGACTTACGGTTCAAGAATTAGCCTCAGAAACAGTGGTTCTGAACATGCTGCCAATAGCTCGCCTGGGAAACATCCAGAGAAGTCCAAGATAGTGTTTTTTAGACTGGCTGCCACGAGCTGAAACAAATGCAGCCAAGATCGAGCGTCTATGACTTACGGTTCAAGAATTAGCCTCAGAAACAGTGGGAAACAGTGCTTCTATACTAATTGCCAGGCGCTGAGACGAATGCCGCCAAGATCGAGCGTCTATGACTTACGGTTCAAGAATTAGCCTCAGAAACAGTGGTTCTGAACATGCTGCCAATAGCTCGCCTGGGAAACATCCAGAGAAGTCCAAGATAGTGTTTTTTAGACTGGCTGCCACGAGCTAAAACGAATGCAGCCAAGATCGAGCGTCTATGACTTACGGTTCAAGAATTAGCCTCAGAAACAGTGGTTCTGAACATGCTGCCAATAGCTCGCCTGGGAAACATCCAGAGAAGTCCAAGATAGTGTTTTTTTAGACTGGCTGCCACGAGCTGAAACTAATGCAGCCAAGAGCGAGCGTCTGTGACTTACCGTTCAAGAGTTATTCACAGAAACATGGTTCTGAACTTTGCTGCCAGCCGCGAACGCGAAAATAACCAAGATCGAGCGTCTAGGATTTACTTGTCAATAGCTCGCCTGGGAAACATCCAGAGAAGTCAAAGACAGTGCTTCTATACTAATTGCCAGGCGCTGAGACGAATGCCGCCAAGATCGAGCGTCTATGACTTACGGTTCAAGAATTAGCCTCAGAAACAGTGGGAAACAGTGCTTCTATACTAATTGCCAGGCGCTGAGACGAATGCCGCCAAGATCGAGCGTCTATGACTTACGGTTCAAGAATTAGCCTCAGAAACAGTGGTTCTGAACATGCTGCCAATAGCTCGCCTGGGAAACATCCAGAGAAGTCCAAGATAGTGTTTTTTAGACTGGCTGCCACGAGCTGAAACGAATGCAGCCAAGATCGAGCGTCTATGACTTACGGTTCAAGAATTAGCCTCAGAAACAGTGGTTCTGAACATGCTGCCAATAGCTCGCCTGGGAAACATCCAGAGAAGTCCAAGATAGTGTTTTTTAGACTGGCTGCCACGAGCTGAAACGAATGCAGCCAAGAGCGAGAGTCTGTGACTTACCGTTCAAGAGTTATTCACAGAAACATGGTTCTGAACTTTGCTGCCAGCCGCGAACGCGAAAATAACCAAGATCGAGCGTCTAGGATTTACTTGTCAATAGCTCGCCTGGGAAACATCCAGAGAAGTCAAAGACAGTGCTTCTATACTAACTGCCATGCGCTGAGACGAATGCCGCCAAGATCGAGCGTCTATGACTTACGGTTCAAGAATTAGCCTCAGAAACAGTGGGAAACAGTGCTTCTATACTAATTGGCAGGCGCTGAGACGAATGCCGCCAAGATCGAGCGTCTATGACTTACGGTTCAAGAATTAGCCTCAGAAACAGTGGTTCTGAACATGCTGCCAATAGCTCGCCTGGGAAACATCCAGAGAAGTCCAAGATAGTGTTTTTTTAGACTGGCTGCCACGAGCTGAAACGAATGCAGCCAAGAGCGAGCGTCTGTGACTTACGGTTCAAGAGTTATTCACAGAAACATGGTTCTGAACTTTGCTGCCAGCCGCGAAAGCGAAAGTAACCAAGATCGAGCGTCTAGGATTTACTTGTCAATAGCTCGCCTGGGAAACATCCAGATAAGTCAAAGACAGTGCTTCTATACTAATTGCCAGGCGCTGAGACGAATGCCGCCAAGATCGAGCGTCTATGACTTAAGGTTCAAGAATTAGCCTCAGAAACAGTGGTTCTGAACATGCTGCCAATAGCTCGCCTGGGAAACATCCAGAGAAGTCCAAGATAGTGTTTTTTAGACTGGCTGCCATGAGCTGAAACGAATGCAGCCAAGAGCGAGAGTCTGTGACTTACCGTTCAAGAGTTATTCACAGAAACATGGTTCTGAACTTTGCTGCCAGCCGCGAAAGCGAAAATAACCAAGATCGAGCGTCTAGGATTTACTTGTCAATAGCTCGCCTGGGAAACATCCAGAGAAGTCAAAGACAGTGCTTCTATACTAATTGCCAGGCGCTGATACGAATGCCGCCAAGATCGAGCGTCTATGACTTACGGTTCAAGAATTAGCCTCAGAAACAGTGGGAAACAGTGCTTCTATACTAATTGCCAGGCGCTGAGACGAATGCCGCCAAGATCGAGCGTCTATGACTTACGGTTCAAGAATTAGCCTCAGAAACAGTGGTTCTGAACATGCTGCCAATAGCTCGCCTGGGAAACATCCAGAGAAGTCCAAGATAGTGTTTTTTTTAGACTGGCTGCCACGAGCTGAAACGAATGCAGCCAAGAGCGAGCGTCTGTGACTTACGGTTCAAGAGTTATTCACAGAAACATGGTTCTGAACTTTCCTGCCAGCCGCGAAAGCGAAAATAACCAAGATCGAGCGTCTAGGATTTACTTGTCAATAGCTCGCCTGGGAAACATCCAGAGAAGTCAAAGACAGTGCTTCTATACTAATTGCCAGGCGCTGAGACGAATGCCGCCAAGATCGAGCGTCTATGACTTACGGTTCAAGAATTAGCCTCAGAAACAGTGGTTCTGAACATGCTGCTAATAGCTCGCCTGGGAAACATCCAGAGAAGTCCAATATAGTGTTTTTTAGACTGGCTGCCACGAGCTGAAACGAATGCAACCAAGAGCGAGCGTCTGTGAACTACGGTTCAAGAGTTATTCACAGAAACATGGTTCTGAACTTTGCTGCCAGCCGCGAAAGCGAAAGTAACCAAGATCGAGCGTCTAGGATTTACTTGTCAATAGCTCGCCTGGGAAACATCCAGAGAAGTCAAAGACAGTGCTTCTATACTAATTGCCAGGCGCTGAGACGAATGCCGCCAAGATCAAGCGTCTAAGACTTATGGTTCAAGAATTAGCCTCAGAAACAGTGGGAAACAGTGCTTCTATACTAATTGCCAGGCGCTGAGACGAATGCCGCCAAGATCGAGCGTCTATTACTTACGGTTCAAGAGTTATTCACAGAAACATGGTTCTGAACTTTGCTGCCAGCCGCGAAAGCGAAAATAACCAAGATCGAGCGTCTAGGATTTACTTGTCAATAGCTCGCCTGGGAAACATCCAGTGAAGTCAAAGACAGTGCTTCTATACTAATTGCCAGGCGCTGAGACGAATGCCGCCAAGATCGAGCTTCTATGACTTACGGTTCAAGAATTAGCCTCAGAAACAGTGGTTCTGAACATGCTGCCAATAGCTCACCTGGGAAACATCCAGAGAAGTCCAAGATAGTGTTTTTTAGACTGGCTGCCACGAGCTGAAACGAATGCAGCCAAGAGCGAGCGTCTATTACTTACGGTTCAAGAGTTATTCACAGAAACATGGTTCTGAACTTTGCTGCCAGCTGCGAAAGCGAAAATAACCAAGATCGAGCGTCTAGGATTTACTTGTGAATAGCTCGCATGGGAAACATCCAGTGAAGTCAAAGACAGTGCTTCTATACTAATTGCCAGGCGCTGAGACGAATGCCGCCAAGATCGAGCGTCTATGACTTACGGTTCAAGAATTAGCCTCAGAAACAGTGGTTCTGAACATGCTGCCAATAGCTCGCCTGGGAAACATCCAGAGAAGTCCAAGATAGTGTTTTTTAGACTGGCTGCCACGAGCTGAAACGAATGCAGCCAAGATCGAGCGTCTATGACTTACGGTTCAAGAATTAGCCTCAGAAACAGTGGTTCTGAACATGCTGCCAATAGCTCGCCTGGGAAACATCCAGAGAAGTCCAAGATAGTGTTTTTTTAGACTGGCTGCCACGAGCTGAAACGAATGCAGCCAAGAGCGAGCGTCTGTGACTTACGGTTCAAGAGTTATTCACAGAAACATGGTTCTGAACTTTGCTGCCAGCCGCGAAAGCGAAAGTAACCAAGATCGAGCGTCTAGGATTTACTTGTCAATAGCTCGCCTGGGAAACATCCAGAGAAGTCAAAGACAGTGCTTCTATACTAATTGCCAGGCGCTGAGACGAATGCCGCCAAGATCGAGCGTCTATGACTTACGGTTCAAGAATTAGCCTCAGAAACAGTGGGAAACAGTGCTTCTATACTAATTGCCAGGCGCTGAGACGAATGCCGCCAAGATCGAGCGTCTATGACTTACGGTTCAAGAATTAGCCTCAGAAACAGTGGTTCTGAACATGCTGCCAATAGCTCGCCTGGGAAACATCCAGAGAAGTCCAAGATAGTGTTTTTTAGACTGGCTGCCACGAGCTGAAACGAATGCAGCCAAGATCGAGCGTCTATGACTTACGGTTCAAGAATTAGTCTCAGAAACAGTGGTTCTGAACATACTGCCAATAGCTCGCCTGGGAAACATCCAGAGAAGTCCAAGATAGTGTTTTTTTAGACTGGCTGCCACGAGCTGAAACTAATGCAGCCAAGAGCGAGCGTCTGTGACTTACGGTTCAAGAGTTATTCACAGAAACATGGTTCTGAACTTTGCTGCCAGCCGCGAAAGCGAAAATAACCAAGATCGAGCGTCTAGGATTTACTTGTCAATAGCTCGCCTGGGAAACATCCAGAGAAGTCAAAGACAGTGCTTCTATACTAATTGCCAGGCGCTGATACGAATGCCGCCAAGATCGAGCGTCTATGACTTACGGTTCAAGAATTAGCCTCAGAAACAGTGGGAAACAGTGCTTCTATACTAATTGCCAGGCGCTGAGACGAATGCCGCCAAGATCGAGCGTCTATGACTTACGGTTCAAGAATTAGCCTCAGAAACAGTGGTTCTGAACATGCTGCCAATAGCTCGCCTGGGAAACATCCAGAGAAGTCCAAGATAGTGTTTTTTTTAGACTGGCTGCCACGAGCTGAAACGAATGCAGCCAAGAGCGAGCGTCTGTGACTTACGGTTCAAGAGTTATTCACAGAAACATGGTTCTGAACTTTCCTGCCAGCCGCGAAAGCGAAAATAACCAAGATCGAGCGTCTAGGATTTACTTGTCAATAGCTCGCCTGGGAAACATCCAGAGAAGTCAAAGACAGTGCTTCTATACTAATTGCCAGGCGCTGAGACGAATGCCGCCAAGATCGAGCGTCTATGACTTACGGTTCAAGAATTAGCCTCAGAAACAGTGGTTCTGAACATGCTGCTAATAGCTCGCCTGGGAAACATCCAGAGAAGTCCAATATAGTGTTTTTTAGACTGGCTGCCACGAGCTGAAACGAATGCAACCAAGAGCGAGCGTCTGTGCACTACGGTTCAAGAGTTATTCACAGAAACATGGTTCTGAACTTTGCTGCCAGCCGCGAAAGCGAAAGTAACCAAGATCGAGCGTCTAGGATTTACTTGTCAATAGCTCGCCTGGGAAACATCCAGAGAAGTCAAAGACAGTGCTTCTATACTAATTGCCAGGCGCTGAGACGAATGCCGCCAAGATCGAGCGTCTATGACTTACGGTTCAAGAATTAGCCTCAGAAACAGTGGGAAACAGTGCTTCTATACTAATTGCCAGGCGCTGAGACGAATGCCGCCAAGATCGAGCGTCTATGACTTACGGTTCAAGAATTAGCCTCAGAAACAGTGGTTCTGAACATGCTGCCAATAGCTCGCCTGGGAAACATCCAGAGAAGTCCAAGATAGTGTTTTTTAGACTGGCTGCCACGAGCTGAAACGAATGCAGCCAAGATCGAGCGTCTATGACTTACGGTTCAAGAATTAGTCTCAGAAACAGTGGTTCTGAACATGCTGCCAATAGCTCGCCTGGGAAACATCCAGAGAAGTCCAAGATAGTGTTTTTTTAGACTGGCTGCCACGAGCTGAAACTAATGCAGCCAAGAGCGAGCGTCTGTGACTTACGGTTCAAGAGTTATTCACAGAAACATGGTTCTGAACTTTGCTGCCAGCCGCGAAAGCGAAAGTAACCAAGATCGAGCGTCTAGGATTTACTTGTCAATAGCTCGCCTGGGAAACATCCAGAGAAGTCAAAGACAGTGCTTCTATACTAATTGCCAGGCGCTGAGACGAATGCCGCCAAGATCGAGCGTCTATGACTTACGGTTCAAGAATTAGCCTCAGAAACAGTGGGAAACAGTGCTTCTATACTAATTGCCAGGCGCTGAGACGAATGCCGCTAAGATCGAGCGTCTATGACTTACGGTTCAAGAATTAGCCTCAGAAACAGTGGTTCTGAACATGCTGCCAATAGCTCGCCTGGGAAACATCCAGAGAAGTCCAAGATAGTGTTTTTTAGACTGGCTGCCACGAGCTGAAACAAATGCAGCCAAGATCGAGCGTCTATGACTTACGGTTCAAGAATTAGCCTCAGAAACAGTGGGAAACAGTGCTTCTATACTAATTGCCAGGCGCTGAGACGAATGCCGCCAAGATCGAGCGTCTATGACTTACGGTTCAAGAATTAGCCTCAGAAACAGTGGTTCTGAACATGCTGCCAATAGCTCGCCTGGGAAACATCCAGAGAAGTCCAAGATAGTGTTTTTTAGACTGGCTGCCACGAGCTGAAACGAATGCAGCCAAGATCGAGCGTCTATGACTTACGGTTCAAGAATTAGCCTCAGAAACAGTGGTTCTGAACATGCTGCCAATAGCTCGCCTGGGAAACATCCAGAGAAGTCCAAGATAGTGTTTTTTTAGACTGGCTGCCACGAGCTGAAACTAATGCAGCCAAGAGCGAGCGTCTGTGACTTACGGTTCAAGAGTTATTCACAGAAACATGGTTCTGAACTTTGCTGCCAGCCGCGAAAGCGAAAGTAACCAAGATCGAGCGTCTAGGATTTACTTGTCAATAGCTCGCCTGGGAAACATCCAGAGAAGTCAAAGACAGTGCTTCTATACTAATTGCCAGGCGCTGAGACGAATGCCGCCAAGATCGAGCGTCTATGACTTACGGTTCAAGAATTAGCCTCAGAAACAGTGGGAAACAGTGCTTCTATACTAATTGCCAGGCGCTGAGACGAATGCCGCTAAGATCGAGCGTCTATGACTTACGGTTCAAGAATTAGCCTCAGAAACAGTGGTTCTGAACATGCTGCCAATAGCTCGCCTGGGAAACATCCAGAGAAGTCCAAGATAGTGTTTTTTAGACTGGCTGCCACGAGCTGAAACAAATGCAGCCAAGATCGAGCGTCTATGACTTACGGTTCAAGAATTAGCCTCAGAAACAGTGGTTCTGAACATGCTGCCAATAGCTCGCCTGGGAAACATCCAGAGAAGTCCAAGATAGTGTTTTTTAGACTGGCTGCCACGAGCTGAAACGAATGCAGCCAAGATCGAGCGTCTATGACTTACAGTTCATGAATTAGCCTCAGAAACAGTGGTTCTGAACATGCTGCCAATAGCTCGCCTGGGAAACATCCAGAGAAGTCCAAGATAGTGTTTTTTTTAGACTGGCTGCCACGAGCTGAAACGAATGCAGCCAAGAGCGAGAGTCTGTGACTTACCGTTCAAGAGTTATTCACAGAAACATGGTTCTGAACTTTGCTGCCAGCCGCGAAAGCGAAAATAACCAAGATCGAGCGTCTAGGATTTACTTGTCAATAGCTCGCCTGGGAAACATCCAGAGAAGTCAAAGACAGTGCTTCTATACTAATTGCCAGGCGCTGAGACGAATGCCGCCAAGATCGAGCGTCTATGACTTACGGTTCAAGAATTAGCCTCAGAAACAGTGGGAAACAGTGCTTCTATACTAATTGCCAGGCGCTGAGACGAATGCCGCCAAGATCGAGCGTCTATGACTTACGGTTCAAGAATTAGCCTCAGAAACAGTGGTTCTGAACATGCTGCCAATAGCTCGCCTGGGAAACATCCAGAGAAGTCCAAGATAGTGTTTTTTAGACTGGCTGCCACGAGCTGAAACGAATGCAGCCAAGAGCGAGCGTCTATTACTTACGGTTCAAGAGTTATTCACAGAAACATGGTTCTGAACTTTGCTGCCAGCTGCGAAAGCGAAAATAACCAAGATCGAGCGTCTAGGATTTACTTGTGAATAGCTCGCATGGGAAACATCCAGTGAAGTCAAAGACAGTGCTTCTATACTAATTGCCAGGCGCTGAGACGAATGCCGCCAAGATCGAGCGTCTATGACTTACGGTTCAAGAATTAGCCTCAGAAACAGTGGTTCTGAACATGCTGCCAATAGCTCGCCTGGGAAACATCCAGAGAAGTCCAAGATAGTGTTTTTTAGACTGGCTGCCACGAGCTGAAACGAATGCAGCCAAGATCGAGCGTCTATGACTTACGGTTCAAGAATTAGCCTCAGAAACAGTGGTTCTGAACATGCTGCCAATAGCTCGCCTGGGAAACATCCAGAGAAGTCCAAGATAGTGTTTTTTTAGACTGGCTGCCACGAGCTGAAACGAATGCAGCCAAGAGCGAGCGTCTGTGACTTACGGTTCAAGAGTTATTCACAGAAACATGGTTCTGAACTTTGCTGCCAGCCGCGAAAGCGAAAGTAACCAAGATCGAGCGTCTAGGATTTACTTGTCAATAGCTCGCCTGGGAAACATCCAGAGAAGTCAAAGACAGTGCTTCTATACTAATTGCCAGGCGCTGAGACGAATGCCGCCAAGATCGAGCGTCTATGACTTACGGTTCAAGAATTAGCCTCAGAAACAGTGGGAAACAGTGCTTCTATACTAATTGCCAGGCGCTGAGACGAATGCCGCCAAGATCGAGCGTCTATGACTTACGGTTCAAGAATTAGCCTCAGAAACAGTGGTTCTGAACATGCTGCCAATAGCTCGCCTGGGAAACATCCAGAGAAGTCCAAGATAGTGTTTTTTAGACTGGCTGCCACGAGCTGAAACGAATGCAGCCAAGATCGAGCGTCTATGACTTACGGTTCAAGAATTAGTCTCAGAAACAGTGGTTCTGAACATGCTGCCAATAGCTCGCCTGGGAAACATCCAGAGAAGTCCAAGATAGTGTTTTTTTAGACTGGCTGCCACGAGCTGAAACTAATGCAGCCAAGAGCGAGCGTCTGTGACTTACGGTTCAAGAGTTATTCACAGAAACATGGTTCTGAACTTTGCTGCCAGCCGCGAAAGCGAAAGTAACCAAGATCGAGCGTCTAGGATTTACTTGTCAATAGCTCGCCTGGGAAACATCCAGAGAAGTCAAAGACAGTGCTTCTATACTAATTGCCAGGCGCTGAGACGAATGCCGCCAAGATCGAGCGTCTATGACTTACGGTTCAAGAATTAGCCTCAGAAACAGTGGGAAACAGTGCTTCTATACTAATTGCCAGGCGCTGAGACGAATGCCGCTAAGATCGAGCGTCTATGACTTACGGTTCAAGAATTAGCCTCAGAAACAGTGGTTCTGAACATGCTGCCAATAGCTCGCCTGGGAAACATCCAGAGAAGTCCAAGATAGTGTTTTTTAGACTGGCTGCCACGAGCTGAAACAAATGCAGCCAAGATCGAGCGTCTATGACTTACGGTTCAAGAATTAGCCTCAGAAACAGTGGGAAACAGTGCTTCTATACTAATTGCCAGGCGCTGAGACGAATGCCGCCAAGATCGAGCGTCTATGACTTACGGTTCAAGAATTAGCCTCAGAAACAGTGGTTCTGAACATGCTGCCAATAGCTCGCCTGGGAAACATCCAGAGAAGTCCAAGATAGTGTTTTTTAGACTGGCTGCCACGAGCTGAAACGAATGCAGCCAAGATCGAGCGTCTATGACTTACGGTTCAAGAATTAGCCTCAGAAACAGTGGTTCTGAACATGCTGCCAATAGCTCGCCTGGGAAACATCCAGAGAAGTCCAAGATAGTGTTTTTTTAGACTGGCTGCCACGAGCTGAAACTAATGCAGCCAAGAGCGAGCGTCTGTGACTTACGGTTCAAGAGTTATTCACAGAAACATGGTTCTGAACTTTGCTGCCAGCCGCGAAAGCGAAAGTAACCAAGATCGAGCGTCTAGGATTTACTTGTCAATAGCTCGCCTGGGAAACATCCAGAGAAGTCAAAGACAGTGCTTCTATACTAATTGCCAGGCGCTGAGACGAATGCCGCCAAGATCGAGCGTCTATGACTTACGGTTCAAGAATTAGCCTCAGAAACAGTGGGAAACAGTGCTTCTATACTAATTGCCAGGCGCTGAGACGAATGCCGCTAAGATCGAGCGTCTATGACTTACGGTTCAAGAATTAGCCTCAGAAACAGTGGTTCTGAACATGCTGCCAATAGCTCGCCTGGGAAACATCCAGAGAAGTCCAAGATAGTGTTTTTTAGACTGGCTGCCACGAGCTGAAACAAATGCAGCCAAGATCGAGCGTCTATGACTTACGGTTCAAGAATTAGCCTCAGAAACAGTGGTTCTGAACATGCTGCCAATAGCTCGCCTGGGAAACATCCAGAGAAGTCCAAGATAGTGTTTTTTAGACTGGCTGCCACGAGCTGAAACGAATGCAGCCAAGATCGAGCGTCTATGACTTACAGTTCATGAATTAGCCTCAGAAACAGTGGTTCTGAACATGCTGCCAATAGCTCGCCTGGGAAACATCCAGAGAAGTCCAAGATAGTGTTTTTTTTAGACTGGCTGCCACGAGCTGAAACGAATGCAGCCAAGAGCGAGAGTCTGTGACTTACCGTTCAAGAGTTATTCACAGAAACATGGTTCTGAACTTTGCTGCCAGCCGCGAAAGCGAAAATAACCAAGATCGAGCGTCTAGGATTTACTTGTCAATAGCTCGCCTGGGAAACATCCAGAGAAGTCAAAGACAGTGCTTCTATACTAATTGCCAGGCGCTGAGACGAATGCCGCCAAGATCGAGCGTCTATGACTTACGGTTCAAGAATTAGCCTCAGAAACAGTGGGAAACAGTGCTTCTATACTAATTGCCAGGCGCTGAGACGAATGCCGCCAAGATCGAGCGTCTATGACTTACGGTTCAAGAATTAGCCTCAGAAACAGTGGTTCTGAACATGCTGCCAATAGCTCGCCTGGGAAACATCCAGAGAAGTCCAAGATAGTGTTTTTTAGACTGGCTGCCACGAGCTGAAACGAATGCAGCCAAGAGCGAGCGTCTATTACTTACGGTTCAAGAGTTATTCACAGAAACATGGTTCTGAACTTTGCTGCCAGCCGCGAAAGCGAAAGTAACCAAGATCGAGCGTCTAGGATTTACTTGTCAATAGCTCGCCTGGGAAACATCCAAATAAGTCAAAGACAGTGCTTCTATACTAATTGCCAGGCGCTGAGACGAATGCCGCCAAGATCGAGCGTCTATGACTTAAGGTTCAAGAATTAGCCTCAGAAACAGTGGTTCTGAACATGCTGCCAATAGCTCGCCTGGGAAACATCCAGAGAAGTCCAAGATAGTGTTTTTTAGACTGGCTGCCATGAGCTGAAACGAATGCAGCCAAGAGCGAGAGTCTGTGACTTACCGTTCAAGAGTTATTCACAGAAACATGGTTCTGAACTTTGCTGCCAGCCGCGAAAGCGAAAATAACCAAGATCGAGCGTCTAGGATTTACTTGTCAATAGCTCGCCTGGGAAACATCCAGAGAAGTCAAAGACAGTGCTTCTATACTAATTGCCAGGCGCTGATACGAATGCCGCCAAGATCGAGCGTCTATGACTTACGGTTCAAGAATTAGCCTCAGAAACAGTGGGAAACAGTGCTTCTATACTAATTGCCAGGCGCTGAGACGAATGCCGCCAAGATCGAGCGTCTATGACTTACGGTTCAAGAATTAGCCTCAGAAACAGTGGTTCTGAACATGCTGCCAATAGCTCGCCTGGGAAACATCCAGAGAAGTCCAAGATAGTGTTTTTTTTAGACTGGCTGCCACGAGCTGAAACGAATGCAGCCAAGAGCGAGCGTCTGTGACTTACGGTTCAAGAGTTATTCACAGAAACATGGTTCTGAACTTTCCTGCCAGCCGCGAAAGCGAAAATAACCAAGATCGAGCGTCTAGGATTTACTTGTCAATAGCTCGCCTGGGAAACATCCAGAGAAGTCAAAGACAGTGCTTCTATACTAATTGCCAGGCGCTGAGACGAATGCCGCCAAGATCGAGCGTCTATGACTTACGGTTCAAGAATTAGCCTCAGAAACAGTGGTTCTGAACATGCTGCTAATAGCTCGCCTGGGAAACATCCAGAGAAGTCCAATATAGTGTTTTTTAGACTGGCTGCCACGAGCTGAAACGAATGCAACCAAGAGCGAGCGTCTGTGAACTACGGTTCAAGAGTTATTCACAGAAACATGGTTCTGAACTTTGCTGCCAGCCGCGAAAGCGAAAGTAACCAAGATCGAGCGTCTAGGATTTACTTGTCAATAGCTCGCCTGGGAAACATCCAGAGAAGTCAAAGACAGTGCTTCTATACTAATTGCCAGGCGCTGAGACGAATGCCGCCAAGATCAAGCGTCTAAGACTTATGGTTCAAGAATTAGCCTCAGAAACAGTGGGAAACAGTGCTTCTATACTAATTGCCAGGCGCTGAGACGAATGCCGCCAAGATCGAGCGTCTATTACTTACGGTTCAAGAGTTATTCACAGAAACATGGTTCTGAACTTTGCTGCCAGCCGCGAAAGCGAAAATAACCAAGATCGAGCGTCTAGGATTTACTTGTCAATAGCTCGCCTGGGAAACATCCAGTGAAGTCAAAGACAGTGTTTCTATACTAATTGCCAGGCGCTGAGACGAATGCCGCCAAGATCGAGCTTCTATGACTTACGGTTCAAGAATTAGCCTCAGAAACAGTGGTTCTGAACATGCTGCCAATAGCTCACCTGGGAAACATCCAGAGAAGTCCAAGATAGTGTTTTTTAGACTGGCTGCCACGAGCTGAAACGAATGCAGCCAAGAGCGAGCGTCTATTACTTACGGTTCAAGAGTTATTCACAGAAACATGGTTCTGAACTTTGCTGCCAGCTGCGAAAGCGAAAATAATCAAGATCGAGCGTCTAGGATTTACTTGTCAATAGCTCGCCTGGGAAACATCCAGAGAAGTCAAAGACAGTGCTTCTATACTAATTGCCAGGCGCTGATACGAATGCCGCCAAGATCGAGCGTCTATGACTTACGGTTCAAGAATTAGCCTCAGAAACAGTGGGAAACAGTGCTTCTATACTAATTGCCAGGCGCTGAGACGAATGCCGCCAAGATCGAGCGTCTATGACTTACGGTTCAAGAATTAGCCTCAGAAACAGTGGTTCTGAACATGCTGCCAATAGCTCGCCTGGGAAACATCCAGAGAAGTCCAAGATAGTGTTTTTTTTAGACTGGCTGCCACGAGCTGAAACGAATGCAGCCAAGAGCGAGCGTCTGTGACTTACGGTTCAAGAGTTATTCACAGAAACATGGTTCTGAACTTTCCTGCCAGCCGCGAAAGCGAAAATAACCAAGATCGAGCGTCTAGGATTTACTTGTCAATAGCTCGCCTGGGAAACATCCAGAGAAGTCAAAGACAGTGCTTCTATACTAATTGCCAGGCGCTGAGACGAATGCCGCCAAGATCGAGCGTCTATGACTTACGGTTCAAGAATTAGCCTCAGAAACAGTGGTTCTGAACATGCTGCTAATAGCTCGCCTGGGAAACATCCAGAGAAGTCCAATATAGTGTTTTTTAGACTGGCTGCCACGAGCTGAAACGAATGCAACCAAGAGCGAGCGTCTGTGAACTACGGTTCAAGAGTTATTCACAGAAACATGGTTCTGAACTTTGCTGCCAGCCGCGAAAGCGAAAGTAACCAAGATCGAGCGTCTAGGATTTACTTGTCAATAGCTCGCCTGGGAAACATCCAGAGAAGTCAAAGACAGTGCTTCTATACTAATTGCCAGGCGCTGAGACGAATGCCGCCAAGATCAAGCGTCTAAGACTTATGGTTCAAGAATTAGCCTCAGAAACAGTGGGAAACAGTGCTTCTATACTAATTGCCAGGCGCTGAGACGAATGCCGCCAAGATCGAGCGTCTATTACTTACGGTTCAAGAGTTATTCACAGAAACATGGTTCTGAACTTTGCTGCCAGCCGCGAAAGCGAAAATAACCAAGATCGAGCGTCTAGGATTTACTTGTCAATAGCTCGCCTGGGAAACATCCAGTGAAGTCAAAGACAGTGTTTCTATACTAATTGCCAGGCGCTGAGACGAATGCCGCCAAGATCGAGCTTCTATGACTTACGGTTCAAGAATTAGCCTCAGAAACAGTGGTTCTGAACATGCTGCCAATAGCTCACCTGGGAAACATCCAGAGAAGTCCAAGATAGTGTTTTTTAGACTGGCTGCCACGAGCTGAAACGAATGCAGCCAAGAGCGAGCGTCTATTACTTACGGTTCAAGAGTTATTCACAGAAACATGGTTCTGAACTTTGCTGCCAGCTGCGAAAGCGAAAATAACCAAGATCGAGCGTCTAGGATTTACTTGTGAATAGCTCGCATGGGAAACATCCAGTGAAGTCAAAGACAGTGCTTCTATACTAATTGCCAGGCGCTGAGACGAATGCCGCCAAGATCGAGCGTCTATGACTTACGGTTCAAGAATTAGCCTCAGAAACAGTGGTTCTGAACATGCTGCCAATAGCTCGCCTGGGAAACATCCAGAGAAGTCCAAGATAGTGTTTTTTAGACTGGCTGCCACGAGCTGAAACGAATGCAGCCAAGATCGAGCGTCTATGACTTACGGTTCAAGAATTAGCCTCAGAAACAGTGGTTCTGAACATGCTGCCAATAGCTCGCCTGGGAAACATCCAGAGAAGTCCAAGATAGTGTTTTTTTAGACTGGCTGCCACGAGCTGAAACGAATGCAGCCAAGAGCGAGCGTCTGTGACTTACGGTTCAAGAGTTATTCACAGAAACATGGTTCTGAACTTTGCTGCCAGCCGCGAAAGCGAAAGTAACCAAGATCGAGCGTCTAGGATTTACTTGTCAATAGCTCGCCTGGGAAACATCCAGAGAAGTCAAAGACAGTGCTTCTATACTAATTGCCAGGCGCTGAGACGAATGCCGCCAAGATCGAGCGTCTATGACTTACGGTTCAAGAATTAGCCTCAGAAACAGTGGGAAACAGTGCTTCTATACTAATTGCCAGGCGCTGAGACGAATGCCGCCAAGATCGAGCGTCTATGACTTACGGTTCAAGAATTAGCCTCAGAAACAGTGGTTCTGAACATGCTGCCAATAGCTCGCCTGGGAAACATCCAGAGAAGTCCAAGATAGTGTTTTTTAGACTGGCTGCCACGAGCTGAAACGAATGCAGCCAAGATCGAGCGTCTATGACTTACGGTTCAAGAATTAGTCTCAGAAACAGTGGTTCTGAACATGCTGCCAATAGCTCGCCTGGGAAACATCCAGAGAAGTCCAAGATAGTGTTTTTTTAGACTGGCTGCCACGAGCTGAAACTAATGCAGCCAAGAGCGAGCGTCTGTGACTTACGGTTCAAGAGTTATTCACAGAAACATGGTTCTGAACTTTGCTGCCAGCCGCGAAAGCGAAAGTAACCAAGATCGAGCGTCTAGGATTTACTTGTCAATAGCTCGCCTGGGAAACATCCAGAGAAGTCAAAGACAGTGCTTCTATACTAATTGCCAGGCGCTGAGACGAATGCCGCCAAGATCGAGCGTCTATGACTTACGGTTCAAGAATTAGCCTCAGAAACAGTGGGAAACAGTGCTTCTATACTAATTGCCAGGCGCTGAGACGAATGCCGCTAAGATCGAGCGTCTATGACTTACGGTTCAAGAATTAGCCTCAGAAACAGTGGTTCTGAACATGCTGCCAATAGCTCGCCTGGGAAACATCCAGAGAAGTCCAAGATAGTGTTTTTTAGACTGGCTGCCACGAGCTGAAACAAATGCAGCCAAGATCGAGCGTCTATGACTTACGGTTCAAGAATTAGCCTCAGAAACAGTGGGAAACAGTGCTTCTATACTAATTGCCAGGCGCTGAGACGAATGCCGCCAAGATCGAGCGTCTATGACTTACGGTTCAAGAATTAGCCTCAGAAACAGTGGTTCTGAACATGCTGCCAATAGCTCGCCTGGGAAACATCCAGAGAAGTCCAAGATAGTGTTTTTTAGACTGGCTGCCACGAGCTGAAACGAATGCAGCCAAGATCGAGCGTCTATGACTTACGGTTCAAGAATTAGCCTCAGAAACAGTGGTTCTGAACATGCTGCCAATAGCTCGCCTGGGAAACATCCAGAGAAGTCCAAGATAGTGTTTTTTTAGACTGGCTGCCACGAGCTGAAACTAATGCAGCCAAGAGCGAGCGTCTGTGACTTACGGTTCAAGAGTTATTCACAGAAACATGGTTCTGAACTTTGCTGCCAGCCGCGAAAGCGAAAGTAACCAAGATCGAGCGTCTAGGATTTACTTGTCAATAGCTCGCCTGGGAAACATCCAGAGAAGTCAAAGACAGTGCTTCTATACTAATTGCCAGGCGCTGAGACGAATGCCGCCAAGATCGAGCGTCTATGACTTACGGTTCAAGAATTAGCCTCAGAAACAGTGGGAAACAGTGCTTCTATACTAATTGCCAGGCGCTGAGACGAATGCCGCTAAGATCGAGCGTCTATGACTTACGGTTCAAGAATTAGCCTCAGAAACAGTGGTTCTGAACATGCTGCCAATAGCTCGCCTGGGAAACATCCAGAGAAGTCCAAGATAGTGTTTTTTAGACTGGCTGCCACGAGCTGAAACAAATGCAGCCAAGATCGAGCGTCTATGACTTACGGTTCAAGAATTAGCCTCAGAAACAGTGGTTCTGAACATGCTGCCAATAGCTCGCCTGGGAAACATCCAGAGAAGTCCAAGATAGTGTTTTTTAGACTGGCTGCCACGAGCTGAAACGAATGCAGCCAAGATCGAGCGTCTATGACTTACAGTTCATGAATTAGCCTCAGAAACAGTGGTTCTGAACATGCTGCCAATAGCTCGCCTGGGAAACATCCAGAGAAGTCCAAGATAGTGTTTTTTTTAGACTGGCTGCCACGAGCTGAAACGAATGCAGCCAAGAGCGAGAGTCTGTGACTTACCGTTCAAGAGTTATTCACAGAAACATGGTTCTGAACTTTGCTGCCAGCCGCGAAAGCGAAAATAACCAAGATCGAGCGTCTAGGATTTACTTGTCAATAGCTCGCCTGGGAAACATCCAGAGAAGTCAAAGACAGTGCTTCTATACTAATTGCCAGGCGCTGAGACGAATGCCGCCAAGATCGAGCGTCTATGACTTACGGTTCAAGAATTAGCCTCAGAAACAGTGGGAAACAGTGCTTCTATACTAATTGCCAGGCGCTGAGACGAATGCCGCCAAGATCGAGCGTCTATGACTTACGGTTCAAGAATTAGCCTCAGAAACAGTGGTTCTGAACATGCTGCCAATAGCTCGCCTGGGAAACATCCAGAGAAGTCCAAGATAGTGTTTTTTAGACTGGCTGCCACGAGCTGAAACGAATGCAGCCAAGATCGAGCGTCTATGACTTACGGTTCAAGAATTAGCCTCAGAAACAGTGGTTCTGAACATGCTGCCAATAGCTCGCCTGGGAAACATCCAGAGAAGTCCAAGATAGTGTTTTTTAGACTGGCTGCCACGAGCTGAAACGAATGCAGCCAAGAGCGAGAGTCTGTGACTTACCGTTCAAGAGTTATTCACAGAAACATGGTTCTGAACTTTGCTGCCAGCCGCGAACGCGAAAATAACCAAGATTGAGCGTCTAGGATTTACTTGTCAATAGCTCGCCTGGGAAACATCCAGAGAAGTCAAAGACAGTGCTTCTATACTAACTGCCATGCGCTGAAACGATTGCCGCCAAGATCGAGCGTCTATGACTTACGGTTCAAGAATTAGCCTCAGAAACAGTGGGAAACAGTGCTTCTATACTAATTGGCAGGCGCTGAGACGAATGCCGCCAAGATCGAGCGTCTATGACTTACGGTTCAAGAATTAGCCTCAGAAACAGTGGTTCTGAACAT
Source organism: Rhinoderma darwinii (assembly GCF_050947455.1). Classification (NCBI taxonomy): domain Eukaryota; kingdom Metazoa; phylum Chordata; class Amphibia; order Anura; family Rhinodermatidae; genus Rhinoderma; species Rhinoderma darwinii. The sequence goes on from NC_134691.1 coordinate 243,880,522, forward strand.
GCTGCCAATAGCTCGCCTGGGAAACATCCAGAGAAGTCCAAGATAGTGTTTTTTTAGACTGGCTGCCACGAGCTGAAACGAATGCAGCCAAGACCGAGCGTCTGTGACTTACGGTTCAAGAGTTATTCACAGAAACATGGTTCTGAACTTTGCTGCCAGCCGCGAAAGCGAAAGTAACCAAGATCGAGCGTCTAGGATTTACTTGTCAATAGCTCGCCTGGGAAACATCCAGATAAGTCAAAGACAGTGCTTCTATACTAATTGCCAGGCGCTGAGACGAATGCCGCCAAGATCGAGCGTCTATGACTTAAGGTTCAAGAATTAGCCTCAGAAACAGTGGTTCTGAACATGCTGCCAATAGCTCGCCTGGGAAACATCCAGAGAAGTCCAAGATAGTGTTTTTTAGACTGGCTGCCATGAGCTGAAACGAATGCAGCCAAGAGCGAGAGTCTGTGACTTACCGTTCAAGAGTTATTCACAGAAACATGGTTCTGAACTTTGCTGCCAGCCGCGAAAGCGAAAATAACCAAGATCGAGCGTCTAGGATTTACTTGTCAATAGCTCGCCTGGGAAACATCCAGACAAGTCAAAGACAGTGCTTCTATACTAATTGCCAGGCGCTGAGACGAATGCCGCCAAGATCGAGCGTCTATGACTTACGGTTCAAGAATTAGCCTCAGAAACAGTGGGAAACAGTGCTTCTATACTAATTGCCAGGCGCTGAGACGAATGCCGCCAAGATCGAGCGTCTATGACTTACGGTTCAAGAATTAGCCTCAGAAACAGTGGTTCTGAACATGCTGCCAATAGCTCGCCTGGGAAACATCCAGAGAAGTCCAAGATAGTGTTTTTTTAGACTGGCTGCCACGAGCTGAAACGAATGCAGCCAAGAGCGAGCGTCTGTGACTTACGGTTCAAGAGTTATTCACAGAAACATGGTTCTGAACTTTCCTGCCAGCCGCGAAAGCGAAAATAACCAAGATCGAGCGTCTAGGATTTACTTGTCAATAGCTCGCCTGGGAAACATCCAGAGAAGTCAAAGACAGTGCTTCTATACTAATTGCCAGGCGCTGAGACGAATGCCGCCAAGATCGAGCGTCTATGACTTACGGTTCAAGAATTAGCCTCAGAAACAGTGGTTCTGAACATGCTGCTAATAGCTCGCCTGGGAAACATCCAGAGAAGTCCAATATAGTGTTTTTTAGACTGGCTGCCACGAGCTGAAACGAATGCAACCAAGAGCGAGCGTCTGTGAACTACGGTTCAAGAGTTATTCACAGAAACATGGTTCTGAACTTTGCTGCCAGCCGCGAAAGCGAAAGTAACCAAGATCGAGCGTCTAGGATTTACTTGTCAATAGCTCGCCTGGGAAACATCCAGAGAAGTCAAAGACAGTGCTTCTATACTAATTGCCAGGCGCTGAGACGAATGCCGCCAAGATCAAGCGTCTAAGACTTATGGTTCAAGAATTAGCCTCAGAAACAGTGGGAAACAGTGCTTCTATACTAATTGCCAGGCGCTGAGACGAATGCCGCCAAGATCGAGCGTCTATTACTTACGGTTCAAGAGTTATTCACAGAAACATGGTTCTGAACTTTGCTGCCAGCCGCGAAAGCGAAAATAACCAAGATCGAGCGTCTAGGATTTACTTGTCAATAGCTCGCCTGGGAAACATCCAGTGAAGTCAAAGACAGTGTTTCTATACTAATTGCCAGGCGCTGAGACGAATGCCGCCAAGATCGAGCTTCTATGACTTACGGTTCAAGAATTAGCCTCAGAAACAGTGGTTCTGAACATGCTGCCAATAGCTCACCTGGGAAACATCCAGAGAAGTCCAAGATAGTGTTTTTTAGACTGGCTGCCACGAGCTGAAACGAATGCAGCCAAGAGCGAGCGTCTATTACTTACGGTTCAAGAGTTATTCACAGAAACATGGTTCTGAACTTTGCTGCCAGCTGCGAAAGCGAAAATAACCAAGATCGAGCGTCTAGGATTTACTTGTGAATAGCTCGCATGGGAAACATCCAGTGAAGTCAAAGACAGTGCTTCTATACTAATTGCCAGGCGCTGAGACGAATGCCGCCAAGATCTATGACTTACGGTTCAAGAATTAGCCTCAGAAACAGTGGTTCTGAACATGCTGCCAATAGCTCGCCTGGGAAACATCCAGAGAAGTCCAAGATAGTGTTTTTTTAGACTGGCTGCCACGAGCTGAAACGAATGCAGCCAAGAGCGAGCGTCTGTGACTTACGGTTCAAGAGTTATTCACAGAAACATGGTTCTGAACTTTGCTGCCAGCCGCGAAAGCGAAAGTAACCAAGATCGAGCGTCTAGGATTTACTTGTCAATAGCTCGCCTGGGAAACATCCAGAGAAGTCAAAGACAGTGCTTCTATACTAATTGCCAGGCGCTGAGACGAATGCCGCCAAGATCGAGCGTCTATGACTTACGGTTCAAGAATTAGCCTCAGAAACAGTGGGAAACAATGCTTCTATACTAATTGCCAGGCGCTGAGACGAATGCCGCCAAGATCGAGCGTCTATGACTTACGGTTCAAGAATTAGCCTCAGAAACAGTGGTTCTGAACATGCTGCCAATAGCTCGCCTGGGAAACATCCAGAGAAGTCCAAGATAGTGTTTTTTAGACTGGCTGCCACGAGCTGAAACGAATGCAGCCAAGATCGAGCGTCTATGACTTACGGTTCAAGAATTAGTCTCAGAAACAGTGGTTCTGAACATGCTGCCAATAGCTCGCCTGGGAAACATCCAGAGAAGTCCAAGATAGTGTTTTTTTAGACTGGCTGCCACGAGCTGAAACTAATGCAGCCAAGAGCGAGCGTCTGTGACTTACGGTTCAAGAGTTATTCACAGAAACATGGTTCTGAACTTTGCTGCCAGCCGCGAAAGCGAAAGTAACCAAGATCGAGCGTCTAGGATTTACTTGTCAATAGCTCGCCTGGGAAACATCCAGAGAAGTCAAAGACAGTGCTTCTATACTAATTGCCAGGCGCTGAGACGAATGCCGCCAAGATCGAGCGTCTATGACTTACGGTTCAAGAATTAGCCTCAGAAACAGTGGGAAACAGTGCTTCTATACTAATTGCCAGGCGCTGAGACGAATGCCGCTAAGATCGAGCGTCTATGACTTACGGTTCAAGAATTAGCCTCAGAAACAGTGGTTCTGAACATGCTGCCAATAGCTCGCCTGGGAAACATCCAGAGAAGTCCAAGATAGTGTTTTTTAGACTGGCTGCCACGAGCTGAAACAAATGCAGCCAAGATCGAGCGTCTATGACTTACGGTTCAAGAATTAGCCTCAGAAACAGTGGGAAACAGTGCTTCTATACTAATTGCCAGGCGCTGAGACGAATGCCGCCAAGATCGAGCGTCTATGACTTACGGTTCAAGAATTAGCCTCAGAAACAGTGGTTCTGAACATGCTGCCAATAGCTCGCCTGGGAAACATCCAGAGAAGTCCAAGATAGTGTTTTTTAGACTGGCTGCCACGAGCTGAAACGAATGCAGCCAAGATCGAGCGTCTATGACTTACGGTTCAAGAATTAGCCTCAGAAACAGTGGTTCTGAACATGCTGCCAATAGCTCGCCTGGGAAACATCCAGAGAAGTCCAAGATAGTGTTTTTTTAGACTGGCTGCCACGAGCTGAAACTAATGCAGCCAAGAGCGAGCGTCTGTGACTTACGGTTCAAGAGTTATTCACAGAAACATGGTTCTGAACTTTGCTGCCAGCCGCGAAAGCGAAAGTAACCAAGATCGAGCGTCTAGGATTTACTTGTCAATAGCTCGCCTGGGAAACATCCAGAGAAGTCAAAGACAGTGCTTCTATACTAATTGCCAGGCGCTGAGACGAATGCCGCCAAGATCGAGCGTCTATGACTTAAGGTTCAAGAATTAGCCTCAGAAACAGTGGTTCTGAACATGCTGCCAATAGCTCGCCTGGGAAACATCCAGAGAAGTCCAAGATAGTGTTTTTTAGACTGGCTGCCATGAGCTGAAACGAATGCAGCCAAGAGCGAGAGTCTGTGACTTACCGTTCAAGAGTTATTCACAGAAACATGGTTCTGAACTTTGCTGCCAGCCGCGAAAGCGAAAATAACCAAGATCGAGCGTCTAGGATTTACTTGTCAATAGCTCGCCTGGGAAACATCCAGACAAGTCAAAGACAGTGCTTCTATACTAATTGCCAGGCGCTGAGACGAATGCCGCCAAGATCGAGCGTCTATGACTTACGGTTCAAGAATTAGCCTCAGAAACAGTGGGAAACAGTGCTTCTATACTAATTGCCAGGCGCTGAGACGAATGCCGCCAAGATCGAGCGTCTATGACTTACGGTTCAAGAATTAGCCTCAGAAACAGTGGTTCTGAACATGCTGCCAATAGCTCGCCTGGGAAACATCCAGAGAAGTCCAAGATAGTGTTTTTTTAGACTGGCTGCCACGAGCTGAAACGAATGCAGCCAAGAGCGAGCGTCTGTGACTTACGGTTCAAGAGTTATTCACAGAAACATGGTTCTGAACTTTCCTGCCAGCCGCGAAAGCGAAAATAACCAAGATCGAGCGTCTAGGATTTACTTGTCAATAGCTCGCCTGGGAAACATCCAGAGAAGTCAAAGACAGTGCTTCTATACTAATTGCCAGGCGCTGAGACGAATGCCGCCAAGATCGAGCGTCTATGACTTACGGTTCAAGAATTAGCCTCAGAAACAGTGGTTCTGAACATGCTGCCAATAGCTCGCCTGGGAAACATCCAGAGAAGTCCAATATAGTGTTTTTTAGACTGGCTGCCACGAGCTGAAACGAATGCAACCAGGAGCGAGCGTCTGTGACTTACGGTTCAAGAGTTATTCACAGAAACATGGTTCTGAACTTTGCTGCCAGCCGCGAAAGCGAAAGTAACCAAGATCGAGCGTCTAGGATTTACTTGTGAATAGCTCGCCTGGGAAACATCCAGAGAAGTCAAAGACAGTGCTTCTATACTAATTGCCAGGCGCTGAGACGAATGCCGCCAAGATCGAGCGTCTATGACTTACGGTTCAAGAATTAGCCTCAGAAACACTGGGAAACAGTGTTTCTATACTAATTGCCAGGCGCTGAGACGAATGCCGCCAAGATCGAGCTTCTATGACTTACGGTTCAAGAATTAGCCTCAGAAACAGTGGTTCTGAACATTCCACTGAATTTCTGAGTAGAAATAGACCATGTCCACCTGTGGTTTCCAATTCATCATCTATCTTGTCCATGCCTGTTCCTACTTATGCTCAAAATGCTATGGGAATGGTGGGCAATTCCCAGCTGCCCACCCCAGGTGTGGTCCTGAGTGGCACGAATGGAACTACCAACACTACCATGGGATCTTCCACTACATTTCCTTTTTTAGGTCCACTCAATCTGCATTGGGGACAAAAGCAATAACCCCAAGTACACCAATAATTCCTAATGATAATATGCAGATATTTAATCTTTCTTCACATGTACTGAATCCTTATCAGCTTAATCTGCTACAAAGGGGACTCTCATACACCCCTGCACCTCCCTTTGACGAATTTACATGGGCGAAGGATATTAACCTTTTTGCCAGAAAACTGGCCCTACATAAACATTTTAGGGGCTCTATACAGGATGATATTCGCCAAGATCGTCAGGAACAAAATACTTTGAGGGCTCTTGAGAGTCTCCTTCATGAGAACCAATTTGGAGTCACTGAGGCAGTGGGTCCTTTTTCTTCGTTGCGTCCTAAATCCAAGCTTACTCCCCCCTTTTCCCAGTATGGGCATATTGATGTGTTTGTAAAAATGGTCTGTAAAGACCTTAAGAAGGTCAGAAGTGTCGAGTCTGTTCCATTTGGGAATCTTAATAATGAGGAGAAGTTGGCACTGGACGATTTGTGTGGCAATGCGGAGTTAGTACTTAAACCCTCCGATAAGGGGGGGAACATTGTAATCATGAACCGTATGGACTATGTTGATATGGTCCATAGGTTATTGGATGATCATGCAACCTATGTCATTCTAAGAAGTAACCCTACCATCAGTTACCTGTCAGAGCTATATGATCTTCTCACTGACGCTAAGAGTAATGATCTTATCACTTTGGACGAATTTAAACGTCTATATAATCCCACTCCTACTCTAGCCACTTTTTATGCACTACCAAAGGTGCATAAGAATAAACGCCCTATCCCTGGCAGACCCATAGTGTCGGGAAACGACAACCTCACACAGGGGATAAGCCTTTACGTTGATCAGATCTTGTCCCCCTTTGTCTCTGCTTTGTCGTCCCACCTTAGGGATACTAAGGACACCGTCACCAGGATCCAGGAGATCAATGTCACTTCTACCACTATGTTGGCGAGCATAGACGTGGAGTCACTCTACACTAATATCCAACACGATTTAGGTCTCACAGCAGTCAAATATTTTCTGAGCACAAAAGGCACCCAATTTCAACGGCATAATAATTTTGTTCTGTCACTATTACGGTTTCTACTCACTCATAATTTTTTCACTTTTGATGCCAAATACTATCATCAGATAAAAGGCACAGCCATGGGCACTGTTTGTGCACCTACCTACGCGAATCTTTTTCTTGGGTGGTGGGAAGACACCATTGTCTTTTCTGAGGACCTTCTCTTTTTCACGTCACATATCTCCTTTTGGGGAAGATATATTGATGACATTCTCATCCTGTGGGATGGGGATGCCAACACATTTATTGACTTCATGTCTATGCTCAACAACAACACCATTGGTATGAAATTTACTTATGAAATTAATGACCGAGTTATCGATTTTCTTGACCTCAAGATCTCTCTGGACCCTGGTGGGGGTGTCCAAACTGACATATTCCGTAAAGCCACAGCCACCAATAGCTTTCTGCATTGGGATAGCTATCATCCCCCTGCCCTTAAACGAGGGATACCCATCGGACAATATTTGCGAGCCAAACGTAATTGCTCTGACGAGTCATCCTTTCAGAGAGAATGCGATGGACTCTATCTAAAATTTCGGGCACGGGGGTACCCCAAAAAATGGCTACATAGGGCCTATGCCAGGGCTAGGGCGTCCCATAGATCTGATCTACTCTCTGACCGTAGTATTGAGTCTGCTATGCCAACATCGTCCAGTGCTATTCGTTGCATTGGCACCTTCGATGTATGTTCTTCACAGGTGGTTAGTGTTTTGAAAAAACACTGGTCCATCCTTACTGCTGACCCTGATCTAAAAGATGTCATTCCTGCCAACCCCGCCATTACCTACCGCAGGGGGAAAAATCTACGTGACCTTTTGGTGCACAGCCATTATTCAACGACGCCTTCCAAAACTTCATCCACCTGGCTGAAGTCACCTGTCACGGGTTTTCACCCCTGTGGTAGGTGTTCCTTCTGCCCCCTTATGCCCAGGGTTAAGAGTTTTACTAACCCTTTGGACGGGAGGTCTTATCAGATAAAACAATTTCTCAACTGTCAGAGTAGCGGGGTCGTGTATCTGGCCAGATGCCCTTGCCCAAAATTATATGTGGGCAAGACTCTGCAGGAATTGAGGAGGAGAGTATCTAGACATCTTAGTACCATCAACCTCAAGGAAGACACCACTCTCTCCAGACACATGCATAGGTTTCATTCCGACAATCCCAAATTGCTTCAATTTTGGGGTATTGTACAGCTAAAGTTGGGACCTAGGGCTGGTAATCTGGACTGTAAACTTCTACAGGAGGAAGCACGATGGATCCACCGTCTTGGCTCTATGACCCCCCAGGGGCTTAATGAGGGATTCACGTACAGTGCGTTCTTGTGATTGATTTGGTTTTCTGCCCCCGCTCTTCCCGTATTTTGTGGACATTTATAATTTTCTTATTATTTTTTACTTTTTATATTTATTTTTATTTATTTTTCATATGTCGCTCCCTGGCCTGTCCGATCGTCTCTATTTACACTTACCATGTCATGTCCTCTCCCAACGGAGCGGTTTTACATTGATACTCTACCTCTTTCATCTACTAATTTAACATCTTACCATATATTTATCTTTTAGTATGGCGGCTTCCATTATGATTATTTGATGTCTGTTAATATATACTTTTTGTTTTATTATTATTATTTTTGGGTTTTCGCGTGTGGCTGTATCCACAGCTGGCGATATATACATGCGTTTATGTCCTTGCCGCAGTGGTAGGTAATATCGGTCTTAGAGCCAAGCTTAGGGGGACACTGATGGTACTTGTGGAATTTGATATGTCCCTGAGGCGTTGGGCACATTTTCTGGCTCTGGGATGTTCCTGCAGTATTGACTACAGTCTTACTGGTTTATAATGATGGGACATGTATACTATTCCCTGCACTGAGTCTAGATTCACTGTGCTTTTACCGTCCCCTTTTTTCTCTCCCTGATTCCACCTAGTGTTTGCCTAGGCTGTCTGATTGCCCCACTGCGCAGGCTCAGATGCCGCGCTGACTTATTCCATTGTCGGGTCCTTTGGCCTCTGCACTATGTCCGAAGTGACTTCTACGGCGCCTGCGCCGATCTGTCACTCAGCATTATTCTAAGTTCTCTATCTGCCCTGCTGCGCAGGCGCCCGTACTCTGCATTGTCTCTGCAGTCTTTACTGGGCGCCTGCGCGGCTAGGTGTCTGTTATTGGCTGCTTGATACGTTGCCATTTATTGGCTGTATCTTTCTGTCTGGCGCTTGCTGTGTTTTGCTCCGCTCTATTGGCGGTTTGGCCTCACGCCCACCTCCCATGTACGTCACTTTACACCTCCTTAAGAGGAGTGGTTTTTCGTCGCGCCGCCATTAGCCCCGTGTACCCCTGAGGACGCTACTAGGTAGCGAAACATGTCGGGGGGGCTCTAATAGTTGTTTTTAACTCCTGCCTTAGCCGATCACACTGCTTTGAGTATCCGGGCATAGCCTGGGACCATATAGCATTGCTTCGTGACTGTCCTGTTGTTGTCAGTCAGCATTTACCTTTGGCTGTTGCACATCATGCTGGGCTCCGCCACCTGTTGAATCCACTTCACATCGGCATTTGGCAGTGATAATTTTAAACCATATATGTGGTCTGTTTTTTGCTATACGTAGCCTAATAAAAATGTAAAAGTGTTAACAATTTATTTTCTATTCCTAAATTGGGTAGTCAGGAAAAGGGTTTCTTTCTTTTGACTATGTTTCTGTGAATAACTCTTGAACCGTAAGTCACAGACGCTCGCTCTTGGTTGCATTCGTTTCAGCTCGTGGCAGCCAGTCTAAAAAACACTATCTTGGACTTCTCTGGATGTTTCCCAGGCGAGCTATTGGCAGCATGTTCAGAACCACTGTTTCTGAGGCTAATTCTTGAACCATAAGTCATAGACGCTCGATCTTGGCGGCATTCGTCTCAGCGCCTGGCAATTAGTATAGAAGCACTGTCTTTGACTTCTCTGGATGTTTCCCAGGCGAGCTATTGACAAGCAAATCCTAGATGCTCGATCTTGGTTACTTTCGCTTTCGCGGCTGGCAGCAAAGTTCAGAACCATGTTTCTGTGAATAACTCTTGAACCGTAAGTCACAGACGCTCGCTCTTGGTTGCATTCGTTTCAGCTCGTGGCAGCCAGTCTAAAAAACACTATCTTGGACTTCTCCGGATGTTTCCCAGGCGAGCTATGGCAGCATGTTCAGAACCACTGTTTCTGAGGCTAATTCTTGAACCGTAAGTCATAGACGCTCGATCTTGGCGGCATTCGTCTCAGCGCCTGGCAATTAGTATAGAAGCACTGTCTTTGACTTCTCTGGATGTTTCCCAGGCGAGCTATTGACAAGTAAATCCTAGACGCTCGATCTTGGTTACTTTCGCTTTCGCGGCTGGCAGCAAAGTTCAGAACCATGTTTCTGTGAATAACTCTTGAACCGTAAGTCACAGACGCTCGCTCTTGGTTGCATTCGTTTCAGCTCGTGGCAGCCAGTCTAAAAAACACTATCTTGGACTTCTCTGGATGTTTCCCAGGCGAGCTATTGGCAGCATGTTCAGAACCACGGTTTCTGAGGCTAATTCTTGTACCATAAGTCATAGACGCTCGATCTTGGTGGCATTCGTCTCAGCGCCTGGCAATTAGTATAGAAGCACTGTCTTTGACTTCTCTGGATGTTTCCCAGGCGAGCTATTGACAAGTAAATCCTAGACGCTCGATCTTGGTTATTTTCGCTTTCGCGGCTGGCAGCAAAGTTCAGAACCATGTTTCTGTGAATAACTCTTGAACCGTAAGTCACAGACGCTCGCTCTTGGTTGCATTCATTTCAGCTCGTGGCAGCCAGTCTAAAAAACACTATCTTGGACTTCTCTGGATGTTTCCCAGGCGAGCTATTGGCAGCATGTTCAGAACCACTGTTTCTGAGGCTAATTCTTGAACCATAAGTAATAGACGCTCGATCTTGGCGGCATTCGTCTCAGCGCCTGGCAATTAGTATAGAAGCACTGTCTTTGACTTCTCTGGATGTTTCCCAGGCGAGCTATTGACAAGCAAATCCTAGATGCTCGATCTTGGTTACTTTCGCTTTCGCGGCTGGCAGCAAAGTTCAGAACCATGTTTCTGTGAATAACTCTTGAACCGTAAGTCACAGACGCTCGCTCTTGGTTGCATTCGTTTCAGCTCGTGGCAGCCAGTCTAAAAAACACTATCTTGGACTTCTCTGGATGTTTCCCAGGCGAGCTATTGGCAGCATGTTCAGGACCACTGTTTCTGAGGCTAATTCTTGAACCGTAAGTCATAGACGCTCGATCTTGGCGTCATTCGTCTCAGCGCCTGGCAATTAGTATAGAAGAACTGTCTTTGACTTCTCTGGATGTTTCCCAGGCGAGCTATTGACAAGCAAATCCTAGACGCTCGATCTTGGTTACTTTCGCTTTCGCGGCTGGCAGCAAAGTTCAGAACCATGTTTCTGTGAATAACTCTTGAACCGTAAGTCACAGACGCTCGCTCTTGGTTGCATTCGTTTCAGCTCGTGACAGCCAGTCTAAAAAACACTATCTTGGACTTCTCCGGATGTTTCCCAGGCGAGCTATTGGCAGCATGTTCAGAACCACTGTTTCTGAGGCTAATTCTTGAATCGTAAGTCATAGACGCTCGATCTTGGCGGCATTCGTCTCAGCGCCTGGCAATTAGTATAGAAGCACTGTCTTTGACTTCTCTGGATGTTTCCCAGGCGAGCTATTGACTGTTAGGGATCTGCCAGGTACTTCATCTAGCTATACTCCTGGGATTAATCAATCCACACCTGAGGCCAGACCTGTTCGACTGACACCATCTCCCACCAACCAGGGTGGCAGGCTCAGGAGTGGGAGAGCCTATCGCGGCCTGGTCTGTCGGAGTTAGCTCCGCCCCCTGCCCTTTATTACCTGCCCTGTGCTCTCCCTCAGTGCTTGTAATTCTTTTGGATTCCTGGCCCCACTGCTGCTTGCTCCAGCCTGCTTCTGCCGTGCTTCTGCCTTGCTGCAGTTCTGCTTGACCTGCTTTGCTTTGCCCCTGGCTTGCTTCTGTCTCCGTGCCCGCTCGGGTGTACTCACTTCGTCCTGGTCCTGACTGTTCGTTCGCCGCCCCGTTCCCTCGTGGCGTTCCGTGGCTACTGCCCCTTCCCTTGCGTGTTCCCTGTTTGTCTTCCTGTGCACTTAGCCAGCGTAGGGACCGCCGCCCAGTTGTACCTCGTCGCCTAGGGCGGGTCGTTGCAAGTAGGCAGGGACAGGGCGGTGGGTAGATTAGGGCTCACTTTCCCTTCACCTCCTTCCTGCCATTACATAATTACAAGCCCTTACCTAGTCTACCATTTCTCCTACGCTGACGCTGTCATGGACCCCCTTGAGACCCTGACCCAGCAGATGCAGGGCCTCTCCCTACAGGTCCAGGCCCTGGCCCAAAGGGTCAATCAGGGTGACGCTGCTTTAGTAGTACCCCTCACCTCACCTCTAGAACCCGACCTCAAGTTACCTGACCGGTTTTCAGGGGACCGTAAGACGTTTCTCTCCTTCCGGGAGAGTTGCAGACTGTATTTCCGCCTAAAGCCCCACTCCTCAGGTTCCGAGAACCAGCGGGTGGGTATCATCATATCCCGACTCCAGGAAGGGCCCCAAGAGTGGGCCTTCTCCTTGGCTCCTGACGCCCCTGAACTTTCCTCTGTTGATCGTTTTTTCTCTGCCCTCGGACTCATTTACGACGAGACTGACAGGACTGCTTTAGCCGAGAGTCAGCTGGTGACCTTACGTCAGGGTAGGAGACCGGTTGAGGAATACTGTTCTGATTTTAGGAAGTGGTGCGTAGCTTCTCAGTGGAACGATCCGGCCCTAAGGTGCCAGTTTAGGTTAGGATTATCTGACGCCCTGAAGGATCTGCTGGTTAGCTACCCCTCGCCTGACTCCCTTGACCAGGTTATGGCCCTAGCAGTACGACTTGACCGACGTCTCAGGGAACGTCAGCTAGAACGCTTCAGTGTGCTCCCCTCTGACTTTTCTGCGATCCCCCCCGAGGTCCCGTCTCCTCGCCCCTCCACGGAGGACTCGGAGGTACCTATGCAACTCGGGGCCTCCATGTCCCCTCGACAACGTAGGGAGTTTCGCAGAATGAATGGTCTCTGCTTCTACTGTGGGGACGACAAGCATCTACTGAACACCTGTCCCAGGCGCAAGAATAAGAAGCCGGAAAACTTCCGCGCCTAAGTGATCATCGGGGAGGTCACTTGGGCGCACAGGTATTTCCCGTTAATGTGAAACGCAATAAAATTTTGCTTCCCTTTCAGGTCTCGTTTGCTGGCCGGTCTGCCACGGGCAGTGCTTTCGTGGATTCTGGCTCATCTGCTAATATCATGTCTGTGGAATTTGCTATGTCTCTAAAGATGCCTTGTATTGATTTACCTTATCCTATCCCTGTAGTAGGAATCGACTCCACTCCCCTTGCTAATGGTTATTTTACTCAGCATACTCCTGTTTTTGAACTCCTGGTTGGCTCCATGCATTTGGAGCAGTGCTCTGTACTGGTGATGCAGGGATTATCGTCTGATCTGGTTTTAGGCCTTCCCTGGTTGCAGTTGCATAATCCCACATTTGATTGGAATACTGGGGATCTCACCAAATGGGGTAATGAATGTCTTATGTCATGTTTTTCCGTTAACTCTATTTCTCCCCGGGAGGAGGTAAACACGCTTCCTGAGTTTGTTCAGGACTTCGCCGATGTGTTTTCTAAGGAGGCCTCCGAGGTGTTGCCCCCCCATAGAGATTACGATTGTGCTATCGATTTGGTGCCTGGTGCCAAGCTTCCTAAGGGTAGGATATTTAATCTTTCATGTCCTGAACGTGAAGCGATGAGGGTGTATATACAAGAATGCCTGGCCAAGGGTTTCATTCGCCCCTCGACTTCTCCTGTAGGTGCTGGCTTCTTCTTCGTGGGGAAGAAGGATGGTGGTCTTAGGCCGTGCATTGATTATCGTAACCTGAATAAGGTCACCGTAAGGAACCAGTACCCACTTCCTTTGATTCCGGATCTTTTTAATCAGGTTCAGGGAGCCCAATGGTTTTCTAAGTTCGATCTACGGGGGGCATATAACCTTATCCGCATCAAAGAGGGGGATGAGTGGAAAACTGCGTTCAACACACCCGAGGGTCATTTCGAATACCTGGTCATGCCCTTTGGGTTGTGTAATGCCCCTGCTGTCTTCCAGAATTTTATTAATGAAATCCTGAGAGAGTACCTGGGTAATTTTCTTGTTGTGTACCTTGATGACATACTGGTGTTTTCCAAGGACTGGTCCTCCCACGTGGAGCATGTCAGGAAGGTGCTCCAGGTCCTTCGGGAGAATAATCTGTTTGCTAAGACTGAAAAATGTGTCTTTGGGGTACAGGAGATACCATTTTTAGGGCAAATCCTCACTCCTCATGAATTCCGCATGGACCCTGCCAAGGTTCAAGCTGTGGCGGAATGGGTCCAACCTGCCTCCCTTAAGGCATTACAGTGTTTTTTAGGGTTCGCCAACTATTACAGGAGATTTATTGCCAACTTCTCGGTCGTCGCTAAGCCTCTTACGGACCTTACCCGCAAGGGTGCCGATGTCCTCCATTGGCCCCCTGAGGCCGTCCAGGCCTTCGAGACTCTCAAGAAGTGCTTTATCTCGGCCCCCGTGCTGATTCAGCCCAACCAAGAGGAGCCATTTATTGTGGAGGTTGACGCTTCCGAGGTGGGAGTGGGGGCCGTCTTGTCCCAGGGTACCAGCTCCCTCACCCATCTCCGCCCCTGTGCTTACTTCTCTAGGAAGTTTTCGCCCACGGAGAGTAACTATGATATTGGCAACCGCGAACTTCTAGCCATTAAATGGGCTTTTGAGGAGTGGCGGCACTTCCTGGAGGGGGCCAGACACCAGGTAACGGTCCTTACGGATCACAAGAATCTGGTTTTCCTAGAATCGGCCCGGAGGCTTAATCCTAGACAAGCTCGGTGGGCACTATTCTTTACCAGATTTAATTTCTTGGTTACCTATAGGGCTGGGTCCAAGAATATTAAGGCTGACGCTCTGTCACGTAGTTTCATGGCCAATCCTCCTTCCGAGAAGGATCCTGCTTGTATTTTACCCCCTGGTATAATCGTCTCTGCCACGGATTCTGATTTAGCTTCTGATATCGCGGCTGATCAGGGTGCAGCTCCCGGGAACGTCCCTGGGGACAAACTGTTTGTTCCCCTGCAATACCGGCTGAGGGTACTCAGGGAAAACCATGACTCCGCTCTATCTGGTCATCCTGGCATCTTGGGCACCAAACACCTCATTACCAGAAACTATTGGTGGCCTGGGTTGCCTAAAGATGTTAGGGCTTACGTCGCCGCTTGTGAGGTTTGCGCTAGGTCCAAAACCCCTAGGTCCCGACCTGCGGGCCTACTACGTTCCTTGCCCATTCCCCAGAGACCTTGGACCCATATCTCCATGGATTTTATCACCGATTTGCCTCCATCTCAGGGCAAGTCGGTGGTGTGGGTGGTAGTCGACCGCTTCAGCAAGATGTGCCACTTTGTGCCCCTTAAGAAGCTACCTAACGCCAAGACGTTAGCTTCTTTGTTTGTGAAACACATCCTGCGTCTCCATGGGGCCCCAGTCAATATAGTTTCTGACAGAGGGGTACAATTTGTTTCCTTATTTTGGAGAGCTTTTTGTAAAATGTTGGAGATTGATCTGCCCTTCTCCTCCGCCTTCCATCCCGAAACTAATGGCCAAACGGAAAGGACCAACCAATCCCTGGAACAATATTTAAGGTGCTTCATCTCTGACTGTCAATTCGATTGGGTCTCATTCCTTCCCCTTGCTGAATTTTCCCTGAATAACCGGGTCAGTAACTCGTCAGGGGTCTCCCCGTTTTTCTGTAATTTCGGGTTTAACCAAAGGTTCTCCTCCGTCTCCCCTGGTTGTTCCAATAATCCTGAGGTAGAGGAGGTTCATCGGGAACTGTGCACTGTCTGGGCCCAGGTTCAGAAGAACCTAGAGGCGTCCCAGAGCGCACAAAAGATTCAGGCGGATAGTAGACGTTCTGCTAACCCCCGGTTTGTCATCGGGGATTTGGTCTGGTTGTCGTCCAGGAACTTGCGCCTTAAGGTCCCGTCCAGGAAGTTTGCTCCCCGATTTATTGGACCTTATAAGATCATTGAAGTCCTCAACCCTGTATCCTTCCGTCTGGAGCTCCCCCCATCCTTTCGCATACATGACGTCTTCCATGCCTCCCTCCTTAAACGCTGCTCCCCGTCCTGGTCCCCCTCGAGGATACCTCCTGTTCCCGTTCTCACCCCTGAGGGGGTGGAATTCGAGGTGGCCAAGATTATGGACAGTAGGATGGTCCAGGGCTCCCTCCAGTACCTGGTCCATTGGAGAGGATACGGGCCGGAGGAGAGGACTTGGGTACCTGCCCGTGATGTTCACGCTGGGGTATTGATCAGGAGGTTCCACCTCCTCTTCCCCACTAAACCGGGTCCCCTTAGTAAGGGTCCGGTGGCCCCTCATAAAAGGGGGAGTACTGTTAGGGATCTGCCAGGTACTTCATCTAGCTATACTCCTGGGATTAATCAATCCACACCTGAGGCCAGACCTGTTCGACTGACACCATCTCCCACCAACCAGGGTGGCAGGCTCAGGAGTGGGAGAGCCTATCGCGGCCTGGTCTGTCGGAGTTAGCTCCGCCCCCTGCCCTTTATTACCTGCCCTGTGCTCTCCCTCAGTGCTTGTAATTCTTTTGGATTCCTGGCCCCACTGCTGCTTGCTCCAGCCTGCTTCTGCCGTGCTTCTGCCTTGCTGCAGTTCTGCTTGACCTGCTTTGCTTTGCCCCTGGCTTGCTTCTGTCTCCGTGCCCGCTCGGGTGTACTCACTTCGTCCTGGTCCTGACTGTTCGTTCGCCGCCCCGTTCCCTCGTGGCGTTCCGTGGCTACTGCCCCTTCCCTTGCGTGTTCCCTGTTTGTCTTCCTGTGCACTTAGCCAGCGTAGGGACCGCCGCCCAGTTGTACCTCGTCGCCTAGGGCGGGTCGTTGCAAGTAGGCAGGGACAGGGCGGTGGGTAGATTAGGGCTCACTTTCCCTTCACCTCCCCTGTGCTTACTTCTCTAGGAAGTTTTCGCCCACGGAGAGTAACTATGATATTGGCAACCGCGAACTTCTAGCCATTAAATGGGCTTTTGAGGAGTGGCGGCACTTCCTGGAGGGGGCCAGACACCAGGTAACGGTCCTTACGGATCACAAGAATCTGGTTTTCCTAGAATCGGCCCGGAGGCTTAATCCTAGACAAGCTCGGTGGGCACTATTCTTTACCAGATTTAATTTCTTGGTTACCTATAGGGCTGGGTCCAAGAATATTAAGGCTGACGCTCTGTCACGTAGTTTCATGGCCAATCCTCCTTCCGAGAAGGATCCTGCTTGTATTTTACCCCCTGGTATAATCGTCTCTGCCACGGATTCTGATTTAGCTTCTGATATCGCGGCTGATCAGGGTGCAGCTCCCGGGAACGTCCCTGGGGACAAACTGTTTGTTCCCCTGCAATACCGGCTGAGGGTACTCAGGGAAAACCATGACTCCGCTCTATCTGGTCATCCTGGCATCTTGGGCACCAAACACCTCATTACCAGAAACTATTGGTGGCCTGGGTTGCCTAAAGATGTTAGGGCTTACGTCGCCGCTTGTGAGGTTTGCGCTAGGTCCAAAACCCCTAGGTCCCGACCTGCGGGCCTACTACGTTCCTTGCCCATTCCCCAGAGACCTTGGACCCATATCTCCATGGATTTTATCACCGATTTGCCTCCATCTCAGGGCAAGTCGGTGGTGTGGGTGGTAGTCGACCGCTTCAGCAAGATGTGCCACTTTGTGCCCCTTAAGAAGCTACCTAACGCCAAGACGTTAGCTTCTTTGTTTGTGAAACACATCCTGCGTCTCCATGGGGCCCCAGTCAATATAGTTTCTGACAGAGGGGTACAATTTGTTTCCTTATTTTGGAGAGCTTTTTGTAAAATGTTGGAGATTGATCTGCCCTTCTCCTCCGCCTTCCATCCCGAAACTAATGGCCAAACGGAAAGGACCAACCAATCCCTGGAACAATATTTAAGGTGCTTCATCTCTGACTGTCAATTCGATTGGGTCTCATTCCTTCCCCTTGCTGAATTTTCCCTGAATAACCGGGTCAGTAACTCGTCAGGGGTCTCCCCGTTTTTCTGTAATTTCGGGTTTAACCAAAGGTTCTCCTCCGTCTCCCCTGGTTGTTCCAATAATCCTGAGGTAGAGGAGGTTCATCGGGAACTGTGCACTGTCTGGGCCCAGGTTCAGAAGAACCTAGAGGCGTCCCAGAGCGCACAAAAGATTCAGGCGGATAGTAGACGTTCTGCTAACCCCCGGTTTGTCATCGGGGATTTGGTCTGGTTGTCGTCCAGGAACTTGCGCCTTAAGGTCCCGTCCAGGAAGTTTGCTCCCCGATTTATTGGACCTTATAAGATCATTGAAGTCCTCAACCCTGTATCCTTCCGTCTGGAGCTCCCCCCATCCTTTCGCATACATGACGTCTTCCATGCCTCCCTCCTTAAACGCTGCTCCCCGTCCTGGTCCCCCTCGAGGATACCTCCTGTTCCCGTTCTCACCCCTGAGGGGGTGGAATTCGAGGTGGCCAAGATTATGGACAGTAGGATGGTCCAGGGCTCCCTCCAGTACCTGGTCCATTGGAGAGGATACGGGCCGGAGGAGAGGACTTGGGTACCTGCCCGTGATGTTCACGCTGGGGTATTGATCAGGAGGTTCCACCTCCTCTTCCCCACTAAACCGGGTCCCCTTAGTAAGGGTCCGGTGGCCCCTCATAAAAGGGGGAGTACTGTTAGGGATCTGCCAGGTACTTCATCTAGCTATACTCCTGGGATTAATCAATCCACACCTGAGGCCAGACCTGTTCGACTGACACCATCTCCCACCAACCAGGGTGGCAGGCTCAGGAGTGGGAGAGCCTATCGCGGCCTGGTCTGTCGGAGTTAGCTCCGCCCCCTGCCCTTTATTACCTGCCCTGTGCTCTCCCTCAGTGCTTGTAATTCTTTTGGATTCCTGGCCCCACTGCTGCTTGCTCCAGCCTGCTTCTGCCGTGCTTCTGCCTTGCTGCAGTTCTGCTTGACCTGCTTTGCTTTGCCCCTGGCTTGCTTCTGTCTCCGTGCCCGCTCGGGTGTACTCACTTCGTCCTGGTCCTGACTGTTCGTTCGCCGCCCCGTTCCCTCGTGGCGTTCCGTGGCTACTGCCCCTTCCCTTGCGTGTTCCCTGTTTGTCTTCCTGTGCACTTAGCCAGCGTAGGGACCGCCGCCCAGTTGTACCTCGTCGCCTAGGGCGGGTCGTTGCAAGTAGGCAGGGACAGGGCGGTGGGTAGATTAGGGCTCACTTTCCCTTCACCTCCTTCCTGCCATTACATTGACAAGTAAATCCTAGACGCTCGATCTTGGTTACTTTCGCTTTCGCGGCTGGCAGCAAAGTTCAGAACCATGTTTCTGTGAATAACTCTTGAACCGTAAGTCACAGACGCTCGCTCTTGGTTGCATTCGTTTCAGCTCGTGGCAGCCAGTCTAAAAAACACTATCTTGGACTTCTCTGGATGTTTCCCAGGCGAGCTATTGGCAGCATGTTCAGGACCACTGTTTCTGAGGCTAATTCTTGAACCGTAAGTCATAGACGCTCGATCTTGGCGGCATTCGTCTCAGCGCCTGGCAATTAGTATAGAAGCACTGTCTTTGACTTCTCTGGATGTTTCCCAGGCGAGCTATTGACAAGTAAATCCTAGACGCTCGATCTTGGTTACTTTCGCTTTCGCGGCTGGCAGCAAAGTTCAGAACCATGTTTCTGTGAATAACTCTTGAACTGTAAGTCACAGACGCTCGCTCTTGGTTGCATTCGTTTCAGCTCATGGCAGCCAGTCTAAAAAACACTATCTTGGACTTCTCTGGATGTTTCCCAGGCGAGCTATTGGCAGCATGTTCAGAACCACTGTTTCTGAGGCTAATTCTTGAACCGTAAGTCATAGACGCTCGATCTTGGTGGCATTCGTCTCAGCGCCTGGCAATTAGTATAGAAGCACTGTCTTTGACTTCTCTGGATGTTTCCCAGGCGAGCTATTGACAAGCAAATCCTAGACGCTCGATCTTGGTTACTTTCGCTTTCGCGGCTGGCAGCAAAGTTCAGAACCATGTTTCTGTGAATAACTCTTGAACCGTAAGTCACAGACGCTCGCTCTTGGTTGCATTCGTTTCAGCTCGTGGCAGCCAGTCTAAAAAACACTATCTTGGACTTCTCTGGATGTTTCCCAGGCGAGCTATTGGCAGCATGTTCAGGACCACTGTTACTGAGGCTAATTCTTGAACCGTAAGTCATAGACGCTCGATCTTGGCGGCATTCGTCTCAGCGCCTGGCAATTAGTATAGAAGCACTGTCTTTGACTTCTCTGGATGTTTCCCAGGCGAGCTATTGACAAGTAAATCCTAGACGCTCGCTCTTGGTTATTTTCGCTTTCGCGGCTGGCAGCAAAGTTCAGAACCATGTTTCTGTGAATAACTCTTGAACCGTAAGTCACAGACGCTCGCTCTTGGTTGCATTCGTTTCAGCTCGTGGCAGCCAGTCTAAAAAACACTATCTTGGACTTCTCTGGATGTTTCCCAGGCGAGCTATTGGCAGCATGTTCAGAACCACTGTTTCTGAGGCTAATTCTTGAACCATAAGTCATAGACGCTCGATCTTGGCGGCATTCGTCTCAGCGCCTGGCAATTAGTATAGAAGCACTGTCTTTGACTTCTCTGGATGTTTCCCAGGCGAGCTATTGACAAGCAAATCCTAGATGCTCGATCTTGGTTACTTTCGCTTTTGCGGCTGGCAGCAAAGTTCAGAACCATGTTTCTGTGAATAACTCTTGAACCGTAAGTCACAGACGCTCGCTCTTGGTTGCATTCGTTTCAGCTCGTGGCAGCCAGTCTAAAAAACACTATCTTGGACTTCTCTGGATGTTTCCCAGGCGAGCTATTGGCAGCATGTTCAGGACCACTGTTTCTGAGGCCAATTCTTGAACCGTAAGTCATAGACGCTCGATCTTGGCGGCATTAGTCTCAGCGCCTGGCAATTAGTATAGAAGCACTGTCT
This sequence comes from Rhinoderma darwinii, assembly GCF_050947455.1. Lineage (NCBI taxonomy): Eukaryota > Metazoa > Chordata > Amphibia > Anura > Rhinodermatidae > Rhinoderma > Rhinoderma darwinii. The sequence goes on from NC_134691.1 coordinate 243,901,159, forward strand.
TTGACTTCTCTGGATGTTTCCCAGGCGAGCTATTGACAAGCAAATCCTAGACGCTCAATCTTGGTTACTTTCGCTTTCGCGGCTGGCAGCAAAGTTTAGAACCATGTTTCTGTGAATAACTCTTGAACCGTAAGTCACAGACGCTCGCTCTTGGTTGCATTCGTTTCAGCTCGTGGCAGCCAGTCTAAAAAACACTATCTTGGACTTCTCCGGATGTTTCCCAGGCGAGCTATTGGCAGCATGTTCAGAACCACTGTTTCTGAGGCTAATTCTTGAACCGTAAGTCATAGACGCTCGATCTTGGCGGCATTCGTCTCAGCGCCTGGCAATTAGTATAGAAGCACTGTCTTTGACTTCTCTGGATGTTTCCCAGGCGAGCTATTGACAAGTAAATCCTAGACGCTCGATCTTGGTTACTTTCGCTTTCGCGGCTGGCAGCAAAGTTCAGAACCATGTTTCTGTGAATAACTCTTGAACCGTAAGTCACAGACGCTCGCTCTTGGTTGCATTCGTTTCAGCTCGTGGCAGCCAGTCTAAAAAACACTATCTTGGACTTCTCTGGATGTTTCCCAGGCGAGCTATTGGCAGCATGTTCAGGACCACTGTTTCTGAGGCTAATTCTTGAACCGTAAGTCATAGACGCTCGATCTTGGCGGCATTCGTCTCAGCGCCTGGCAATTAGTATAGAAGCACTGTCTTTGACTTCTCTGGATGTTTCCCAGGCGAGCTATTGACAAGCAAATCCTAGACGCTCGATCTTGGTTACTTTCGCTTTCGCGGCTGGCAGCAAAGTTCAGAACCATGTTTCTGTGAATAACTCTTGAACCGTAAGTCACAGACACTCGCTCTTGGTTGCATTCGTTTCAGCTCGTGGCAGCCAGTCTAAAAAACACTATCTTGGACTTCTCCGGATGTTTCCCAGGCGAGCTATTGGCAGCATGTTCAGAACCACTGTTTCTGAGGCTAATTCTTGAACCGTAAGTCATAGACGCTCGATCTTGGCGGCATTCGTCTCAGCGCCTGGCAATTAGTATAGAAGCACTGTCTTTGACTTCTCTGGATGTTTCCCAGGCGAGCTATTGACAAGTAAATCCTAGACGCTCGATCTTGGTTACTTTCGCTTTCGCGGCTGGCAGCAAAGTTCAGAACCATGTTTCTGTGAATAACTCTTGAACCGTAAGTCACAGACGCTCGCTCTTGGTTGCATTCGTTTCAGCTCGTGGCAGCCAGTCTAAAAAACACTATCTTGGACTTCTCTGGATGTTTCCCAGGCGAGCTATTGGCAGCATGTTCAGGACCACTGTTTCTGAGGCTAATTCTTGAACCGTAAGTCATAGACGCTCGATCTTGGCGGTGTTCGTCTCAGCGCCTGGCAATTAGTATAGAAGCACTGTCTTTGACTTCTCTGGATGTTTCCCAGGCGAGCTATTGACAAGTAAATCCTAGACGCTCGATCTTGGTTACTTTCGCTTTCGCGGCTGGCAGCAAAGTTCAGAACCATGTTTCTGTGAATAACTCTTGAACCGTAAGTCACAGACGCTCGCTCTTGGTTGCATTCGTTTCAGCTCGTGGCAGCCAGTCTAAAAAACACTATCTTGGACTTCTCTGGATGTTTCCCAGGCGAGCTATTGGCAGCATGTTCAGGACCACTGTTTCTGAGGCTAATTCTTGAATCGTAAGTCATAGACGCTCGATCTTGGCGGTATTCGTCTCAGCGCCTGGCAATTAGTATAGAAGCACTGTCTTTGACTTCTCTGGATGTTTCCCAGGCGAGCTATTGACAAGTAAATCCTAGACGCTCGATCTTGGTTATTTTCGCTTACGCGGCTGGCAGCAGAGTTCAGAACCATGTTTCTGTGAATAACTCTTGAACCGTAAGTCACAGACGCTCGCTCTTGGTTGCATTTGTTTCAGCTCGTGGCAGCCAGTCTAAAAAACACTATCTTGGACTTCTCTGGATGTTTCCCAGGCGAGCTATTGGCAGCATGTTCAGGACCACTGTTTCTGAGGCTAATTCTTGAACCGTAAGTCATAGACGCTCGATCTTGGTGGCAATCGTCTCAGCGCCTGGCAATTAGTATAGAAGCACTGTCTTTGACTTCTCTGGATGTTTCCCAGGCGAGCTATTGACAAGTAAATCCTAGACGCTCGATCTTGGTTATTTTCGCTTTCGCGGCTGGCAGCAAAGTTCAGAACCATGTTTCTGTGAATAACTCTTGAACCGTAAGTCACAGACGCTCGCTCTTGGTTGCATTCGTTTCAGCTCGTGGCAGCCAGTCTAAAAAACACTATCTTGGACTTCTCTGGATGTTTCCCAGGCGAGCTATTGGCAGCATGTTCAGGACCACTGTTTCTGAGGCTAATTCTTGAACCGTAAGTCATAGACGCTCGATCTTGGTGGCAATCGTCTCAGCGCCTGGCAATTAGTATAGACGCACTGTCTTTGACTTCTCTGGATGTTTCCCAGGCTAGCTATTGACAAGTAAATCCTAGACGCTCGATCTTGGTTATTTTCGCTTTCGCGGCTGGCAGCAAAGTTCAGAACCATGTTTCTGTGAATAACTCTTGAACCGTAAGTCACAGACGCTCGCTCTTGGTTGCATTCGTTTCAGCTCGTGGCAGCCAGTCTAAAAAACACTATCTTGGACTTCTCCGGATGTTTCCAAGGCGAGCTATTGGCAGCATGTTCAGAACCACTGTTTCTGAGGCTAATTCTTGAACCGTAAGTCATAGACGCTCGATCTTGGCGGCATTCGTCTCAGCGCCTGGCAATTAGTATAGAAGCTCTGTCTTTGACTTCTCTGGATGTTTCCCAGGCGAGCTATTGACAAGTAAATCCTAGACGCTCGATCTTGGTTACTTTCGCTTTCGAGGCTGGCAGCAAAGTTCAGAACCATGTTTCTGTGAATAACTCTTGAACCGTAAGTCACAGAGGCTCGCTCTTGGTTGCATTCGTTTCAGCTCGTGGCAGCCAGTCTAAAAAACACTATCTTGGACTTCTCTGGATGTTTCCCAGGCGAGCTATTGGCAGCATGTTCAGGACCACTGTTTCTGAGGCTAATTCTTGAACCGTAAGTCATAGACGCTCGATCTTGGCGGCATTCGTCTCAGCGCCTGGCAATTAGTATAGAAGCACTGTCTTTGACTTCTCTGGATGTTTCCCAGGCGAGCTATTGACAAGTAAATCCTAGACGCTCGATCTTGGTTACTTTCGCTTTCGCGGCTGGCAGCAAAGTTCAGAACCATGTTTCTGTGAATAACTCTTGAACTGTAAGTCACAGACGCTCGCTCTTGGTTGCATTCGTTTCAGCTCGTGGCAGCCAGTCTAAAAAACACTATCTTGGACTTCTCTGGATGTTTCCCAGGCGAGCTATTGGCAGCATGTTCAGAACCACTGTTTCTGAGGCTAATTCTTGAACCGTAAGTCATAGACGCTCGATCTTGGTGGCATTCGTCTCAGCGCCTGGCAATTAGTATAGAAGCACTGTCTTTGACTTCTCTGGATATTTCCCAGGCAAGCTATTGACAAGTAAATCCTAGACGCTCGATCTTGGTTATTTTCGCTTTCGCGGCTGGCAGCAAAGTTCAGAACCATGTTTCTGTGAATAACTCTTGAACCGTAAGTCACAGAGGCTCGCTCTTGGTTGCATTCGTTTCAGCTCGTGGCAGCCAGTCTAAAAAACAGTATCTTGGACTTCTCTGGATGTTTCCCAGGCGAGCTATTGGCAGCATGTTCAGGACCACTGTTTCTGAGGCTAATTGTTGAACCGTAAGTCATAGACGCTCGATCTTGGCGGCATTCGTCTCAGCGCCTGGCAATAACAGGTTCCCTGTTTTGTGGACAAAGCCATACGGGGGGTGGGGCTCTGTGTTTTGTGGCATATCGCACCATGGGAAGAGATTTTAATAATAAAATAAAACAATTACGATATTCCAAATACACCCTATATTAAAGTGGATTCTAAATAAAGAAATTCCCTGTCCAGAATGTTTAAATTAATTTCCATACAATGTATTGTATATAATTACATAAGCGTACATACCTACCTACCGACACTCATTATATTAAGCCATTATGTTTAGACCTATATGCGCACATTCAATATCCTAACCGTGCTCAGCCCATTTAGTTACACTGTGATCTGTCAGAAGGGTGGAGGACAGTGCGGCATGTGCAGTAAGGTGCAACAAAATCTCTCGGCTAATGCACAGATACGGTGCCAAAACCAATCTCAGTACATAAATATAACACCAGAACCAAAACCAAGCTCAGTACATACATACAGCACCAGAACCAAGTTCAGTACATAAATACAGCACCACAACAAAGCTCAGTACATATATTTAGTGCCAGAATCAAGCTCCGTACATAAATACAGGGCCAGAACCAAGCTCAGTTGTAATGATGGGGGAAAGGAAACAAACAAGTGAGCCCTAATCTACCCGCCACTCAGTCCCTGCTTACTTGAAACGACCCGCACTAGGTGACGGGGTACAACTGGGCGACGGTCCCTACGCTCAATAAGTGCACGACAGACAAACAGACAAGGGTACACAAGCAAGGGAAAAGGGGCAGTTGCCCACGGCAACACCGTGAGCAACAAGAGTGGTGAACGAGCCGAGTCAAACCAGGAGTGTACGAGGTATCAAACGCAAAGCAGGAGAGTAGTGAACAAGCCGAGTCAAACCAGGAGTGTACGAGGTACCAAACGCAGAGCAGGAGAGTAGTCAGTAAGCCAGGGTCAATATGAAGCAGGGTCAAATGGTACAAGAAGCTGCAGCAGGGCAAGGAAACAAAACGAGAAGAATCACAAGCAAGGAGGAACAGGAAAGGCAGGTATAAATAGACAGAGGGCGGGAGCTAGCTCCGTCTGGCCAGGCTGTGATAGGCTCTCCCACTCCTAAGCCTGCCATCCTGAGTGGTGGAAGATGGAGTCAGTCTCACAGACATAGAAGCAGGTGCAGACTGATTACCTATGGGCGTGGATACAGAAGCTGTGCCTGGCAGATCCTTAACATCAGTATATAAATACAGCACCCGAACCAAGCTCAGTACATATATACAGTACCAGAACCAAGCTCAGTACATATATACAGTACCAGAACCAAGCTCAGTACATATATACAGTACCAGAACAAAGCCAAGTACATAAATACAACAGCAGAACCAAGCTTAGTATGTATATATATATATATATATATATATATATATATATATATATATATATATATATATATATATATATATACAGAACCAGAACAAAGCTCAGTACATACAGTGAAGGAAATAAGTATTTGATCCCTTGCTGATTTTGTAAGTTTGACAACTGTCAAAGACATGAACAGTCTAGAATTTTTAGGCTAGGTTAATTTTACCAGTGAGAGATAGATTATATAAAAAATAAAAAATAAAATCACATTGTCAAAATTATATATATTTATTTGCATTGTGCACAGAGAAATAAGTATTTCATCCCTTTGGCAAACAAGACTTAATACTTGGTGGCAAAACCCTGGTTGGCAAACACAGCAGTCAGATATTTTTTTGTAGTTGATGATGAGGTTTGCACACATGTTAGATGGAATTTTGGCCCACTCCTCTTTGCAGATCATCTGCAAATCATTAAGATTTCGAGGCTGTCACTTGGCAACTCGGATCTTCAGCTCCCTCCATAAGTTTTCGATGGGATTAAGGTCTGGAGACTGGCTAGGCCACTTCATGACCTTAATGTGCTTCTTTTTGAGCCACTCCTTTGTTGCCTTGGCTGTATGTTTCGGGTCATTGTCATGCTGGAAGACCCAGCCACGAGCCATTTTTAATGTCCTGGTGGAGGGAAGGAGGTTGTCACTCAGGATTTGACGGTACATGGCTCCATCCATTCTCAGATTGATGTGGTGAAGTAGTCCTGTGCCCTTAGCAGAGAAACACCCACAAAACATAATATTTCCACCTCCATGCTTGACAGTGGGGACAGTGTTCTTTGGGTCATAGGCAGCATTTCTCTTCCTCCAAACACGGCGAGTTGAGTTAATGCCAAAGAGCTCAATTTTAGTCTCATCTGACCACAGCACCTTCTCCCAATCACTCTCAGAATCATCCAGATGTTCATTTGCAAACTTCAGACGGGCCTGTACATGTGCCTTCTTGAGCAGGGGGACCTTGCGGGCACTGCAGGATTTTAATCCATTACGGCGTAATGTGTTACCAATGGTTTTCTTGGTGACTGTGGTCCCAGCTGCCTTGAGATCATTAACAAGTTCCCCCCGTGTAGTTTTCGGCTGAGCTCTCACCTTCCTCAGGATCAAGGATACCCCACAAGGTGAGATTTTGCATGGAGCCCCAGATCGATGTCGATTGACAGTCATTTTGTATGTCTTCCATTTTCTTACTATTGCACCAACAGTTGTCTCCTCACCCAGCGTCTTACTTATGGTTTTGTAGCCCATTCCAGCCTTGTGCAGGTCTATGATCTTGTCCCTGACATCCTTAGAAAGCTCTTTGGTCTTGCCCATGTTGCAGAGGTTAGAGTCAGACTGATTAAATGAGTCTGTGGACAGGAGTCTTTTATACAGGTGACCATTTAAGACAGATGTCTTTAATGCAGGGACCAAGTTGATTTGGAGTGTGTAACTGGTCTGGAGGAGGCTGAACTCTTAATGGTTGGTAGGGGATCAAATACTTATTTCTCTGTGCACAATGCAAATAAATATATATAATTTTGACAATGTGATTTTCTTTTTTTTTTATATATATAATCTATCCCTCACTGGTAAAATTAACCTAGCCTAAAAATTCTAGACTGTTCATGTCTTTGACAGTGGGCAAACTTACAAAATCAGCAAGGGATCAAATACTTATTTCCTTCACTGTATATATAGCACTAGAAACAAACTCAGTACATATATACAGTACCAGAACAAAGCTCAGTGTTAGGAAGAGTCTGTGTCTTTAAGATCGCCATGACTACCGATCTAGCTTCTGGGTGGTTCTGTTTACTTCCTGAGCCTATCCCACTTCTCTGTCTTCTTCCCGTCAGGTGTAGGGTGGGGAATTTATACCTGGCCTCCTCCCTCTTTCTTTGCTTGTGAGTTTTCTCCTTTCTTAGGTGTGGTGACCAAGCTCTCGCTTGCCCTGTGCCCTAGACTTCTGGACTTCTTGGAAACTCACCTCAGCTTTTCTCTCGTTAACCCCTTGATCACCGATTTTGATTATCTGCTCCTGGCCGGTTCTGACCTCTGCTGTACCTGATTTCCACTAGCTCTGTTTTGTACTTACTGTTTTACCTTTGTCTGTCTGGTTACCTGTTCAGGTATAGCCTGCCTGGCACCCCTTATCCAATACTGAACTCTGTTAGAACAACCTGGGTTCTGTGCAGCAAAAACCATCCCACCTTGCGGTGAGCTCTGGCGAATAATTCAGAGTAGCCTTAGATTCTGGCGATCAGAGTTGTGACGGATTTGGGGTTGCGGTTTTATTTGCACGCTTACTCCCGAGAGTCTACAGCAGCCTTTTGGGAATTGTGCAACCCGTGATTCCATAACACTCAGTACATGCATACAGCACCAGAACAAACCTCAGTACATGTACACTACCGTTCAAAAGTTTGGGGTCACCCAGACAATTTTGTGTTTTCCATGAAAACTCACATTTATATTTATAAAATGAGTTGCAAAATGACTAGAAAATATAGTCAAGACATTGACATGGTTAGAAATAATGATTTTTATTTGAAATAATAAACATCTCCTTCAAACTTTGCTTTCGTCAAAGAATGCTCCATTTGCAGCAATTACAGCATTGTAGACCTTTGGCATTCTAGCTGTTAGTTTGCTAAGGTAGTCGGGAGAAATTTCACCCCATGCTTCCTGAAGCCCCTCCCAGAAGTTGGATTGGCTTGATGGGCACTTCTTGCGTACCATACGGTCAAGCTGCTCCCACAACAGCTCTATGGGGTTTGAGATCTGGTGACTGCGCTGGCCACTCCATTACAGATAGAATACCAGCTGCCTGCTTCTTCACTAAATAGGTCTTGCATAATTTGGAGGTGTGCTTTGGGTCATTGTCCTGTTGTAGGATGAAATTGGCTCCAATCAAGTGCTGTCCACAGGGTATGGCATGGCGTTGCAAAATGGAGTGATAGCCTTCCTTATTCAAAATCCCTTTTATTTTGTACAAATCTCCCACTTTACCAGCACCAAAGCAACCCCAGACCATCACATTACCTCCACCATGCTTGACAAATGGCGTCAGGCACTCTTCCAGCATCTTTTCAGTTGTTCTGCGTCTCACAAATGTTCTTCTGTGTGATCCAAACACCTCAAACTTCGATTCGTCTGTCCATAACACTTTTTTCCAATCTTCCTCTGTCCAATGTTTGTGTGCTTTTGCCCATATTAATCTTTTCCTTTTATTAGCCAGTCTCAGATATGGCATTTTCTTTGCCACTCTGCCCTGAAGGCCAGCCACCCGGAGTCGCCTCTTCACTGTAGACGTTGACACTGGCATTATGCGGGTACTATTGAACGAAGCAGCCAGTTGAGGACCTGTGAGTCTATAACAAGAGACTCTAATGTACTTGTCTTGTTGCTCAGTTGTGCAGCGGGGCCTCCCACTTCTCCTTCTACTCTGGTTAGAGCCTGTTTGTGCTGTCCTCTGAAGGGAGTAGTACACACCGTTGTAGGAAATCTTGAGTTTCTTGGCAATTTCTCGCATGGAATTGTAACGACAGGGGGGTTGGGAAACAGACAGTGAGCCCTAATCTACCCCCCACTCAGTCCCTGCCTACTTGCAACGACCCGCCCTAGGCGACGGGGTACAACTGGGCGACGGTCCCTACGCTCAGTAGGTGCACGACAGACAAACAGACAAGGGACACAAGCAAAGGGAAATGGGGCAGTTGCCCACGGCAACACCATGAGCAACAAGAGAGGTGAACGATCCGAGTCAAACCAGGAGTATACGAGGTACCAAACGCAGAGCAGGAGAGTAGTCAGTAAGCCGGGGTCAGTATGAATCAAGGTCAAATAGCTAGGAGCTGCAGCAAGGCCAGGAAACCACACGAGAAGAATCACAAGCAAAGGAGGAACAATGAAAGGCAGGTATAAATAGACAGAGGGCGGGAGCTAGCTCCGTCTGGCCAGGCTGCGATAGGCTCTCCCACTCCTAAGCCTGCCATCCTGAGTGGTGGAAGATGGAGTCAGTCTCAGAGACATAGAACCAGGTGCAGACTGATTACCCATGGGCGTATACACAGAAGTTGTGCCTGGCAGATCCTTTACAGTACCCCCCCTTTTATGAGGGGCCACGGGACCCTTTCTAAGTGGACCTGGTTTATTGGGGAAATGAAGGTGGAACTTCCTGACCAATACCCCAGCGTGAACATCCCGGGCGGGTACCCAAGTCCTCTCCTCAGGATCGTATCCTCTACAATGGACCAGGTACTGGAGGGAGCCTTGGACCATCTTGCTGTCCACAATCTTGGCCACCTCGAATTCCACCCCCTCAGGGGTGAGAACGGGAACAGGAGGTTTCCTCGAGGGAGCCAAGGACGGGGAGCAGCGTTTAAGGAGGGAGGCATGAAACACGTCGTGTATACGAAAAGATGGGGGCAACTACAGTCGGAAGGAGACAGGATTGAGGACTTCAATGACCTTATACGGCCCTATAAACCGGGAAGCAAACTTCTTGGATGGGACCTTAAGGCGCAAGTTCTTAGACGATAACCACACCAGATCCCCGACCATAAACAAGGGGTTAGCAGAACGTCTTCTATCAGCCTGAGTTTTTTGTATGCTCAGGGACGCCTCTAGGTTCTTCTGAACCTGGGCCCAGACTGTGCACAGTTCCCGATGAACGACCTCTACCTCGGGATTGTTGGAACTACCAGGTGAAACGGAGGAGAACCGTGGATTAAACCCAAAATTATAGAAAAAGGGGGAGACCCCTGACGAGTTACTGACCCGGTTATTAAGGGAAAATTTGGCGAGGGGAATGAATGAGACCCAATCATATTGACAGTCAGAGATAAAACACCTTAAATATTGTTCTAGAGACTGATTAGTCCTCTCGGTTTGGCCATTAGTTTCAGGAAGGAAGGCAGAGGAGAAGGACAGATCAATCTCCAACTTTTTACAGAAGGCTCTCCAAAACAATGAAACAAATTGTACCCCTCTGTCCGAAACAATATTGACAGGGACCCCATGGAGACGCAGGATGTGTTTGACAAACAAGGAAGCTAACGTCTTAGCATTGGGTAGTTTCTTGAGGGGCACAAAGTGGCACATCAAACTGAAGCGGTCTACTACAACCCACACCACCGACTTGCCTTGAGATGGAGGCAAATCGATGATAAAATCCATGGAGATATGGGTCCAAGGTCTCTGGGGAATGGGCAAAGAACGTAGTAAGCCCGCTGGTCGGGACCTGGGAGTCTTGGACCTGGCACAAACGTCACAAGCAGCGACGTAGGCCTTAACGTCTTTAGGCAACCCAGGCCACCAATAGTTTCTGGCAATGAGGTGTTTGGTACCCAGGATGCCTGGATGACCAGATAGTGCGGAGTCATGATTTTCCCTAAGTACCCTTAGCCGGAATTGCAGGGGAACAAGCAGCTTGTTCTCAGGAAGGCTCCCGGGAGCTGAACCTTGATCAGCCGCAATTTCAGAGACTAAATCAGAATAAATAGAAGAAACGACTATACCAGGAGGCAAAATACAAGCAGGATCTTCCTCCGAAGGAGGGCTGGCCATGAAGCTACGCGACAGTGCATCGGCCTTAATATTTTTAGACCCAGCCCTATAGGTAACCAAAAAGTTGAATCTGGTAAAAAATAGCGCCCATCGAGCTTGTCTCGGGTTTAGCCTCCGGGCAGATTCTAGGAAAACCAGATTCTTGTGGTCGGTAAGGACCGTTACCTGGTGCCTAGCCCCCTCCAGGAAGTGGTGCCACTCTTCAAATGCCCATTTAATGGCTAAGAGTTCGCGGTTGCCAATATCATAGTTACACTCAGTGGGCGAAAACATCCTGGAGAAGTAGGCACAGGGACGGAGATGGGTGAGGGACCTGGTACCCTGGGACAAGACAGCCCCCACTGCCACCTCGGCTGCGTCAACCTCCACGATAAATGGCTCCATTTGGTTGGGCTGGAACAGCACCGGGGCCGAGATAAAGCACTTCTTAAGGACCTCAAAAGCCTGGACAGCCTCAGGAGGCCAGTGGAGGAGATCAGCACCTTTGCGAGTGAGGTCCGTAAGAGGCTTAGCGATGACCGAGAAGTTAGCAATAAATCTCCTGTAATAATTAGCGAACCCCAAGAAACACTGTAACGCCTTCAGGGAGGCAGGTTGAACCCATTCCGCCACAGCCTGGACCTTGGCGGGGTCCATGCGGAATTCATGAGGAGTGAGGATTTGACCCAAAAATGGTATCTCTTGCACCCCAAACACACATTTTTCGGTCTTAGCAAACAGTTTGTTTTCCCGAAGGACCTGGAGCACCTTCCTGACATGCTCAATGTGGGAGGACAGGTCCTTGGAAAACACAAGTATGTCATCAAGGTACACTACAAGAAATACCCCCAGGTAATCTCTTAAAATCTCATTTATGAAATTCTCGAAGACCGCGGGGGCATTACACAACCCAAAGGGCATGACGAGGTATTCAAAATGACCCTCGGGCATGTTAAACGCAGTCTTCCACTCATCCCCCTCTTTGATGCAGATAAGGTTATACGCCCCCCGTAGATCAAACTTAGAGAACCATTGAGCCCCCTGAACTTGATTAAAGAGATCAGGAATCAAAGGAAGCGGATACTGGTTCCTTACAGTGACCTTATTCAAGTTATGGTAGTCAATGCATGGCCTAAGACCACCATACTTCTTCCCTACGAAGAAGAAGCCAGCACCTACCGGAGAAGTAGAGGGGTGAATGTAACACTTGGCCAGGCATTCCTGGATATACTCTCTCATGGCTTCACGTTCGGGACAAGAAAGATTAAATATCCTACCCTTAGGGAGCTTAGCTCCTGGTACCAAATCGATAGCGCAATCGTATTCTCTATGAGGAGGTAACACTTCGGAGGCCCCCTTAGAGAAAACATCAGCGAAGTCCTGAACAAACTCAGGTAGCGTGTTCACCTCCTCAGGGGGAGAAATAGAATTAACAGAAAAACATGACGTCAAGCATTCATCACCCCATTTGGTAAGCTCCCCAGTATTCCAGTCAAACGTGGGATTATGCAGCTGCAACCAGGGAAGGCCTAAAACCAAATCGGACGATAATCCCTGCATCAACAGTACAGAGCACTGATCCAAATGCATGGAGCCAACAAGGAGTTCAAAAACAGGGGTATGCTGAGTAAAATAACCATTAGCAAGAGGAGTGGAGTTAATACCCACTACCGGGACAGGTTTAAGCAAATCAATCAAAGGCATAGCTAGAGACATAGCAAATTCCACAGACATGATATTAGCAGAAGACCCTGAATCCACGAAGGCACTGCCGGTAGCAGACCTACCACCAAAAGAGACCTGAAAGGGAAGCATGATTTTATTACGTTTCATATTTACGGGAAATACCTGTGCGCCCAAGTGACATCCCCGATGATCACTAAGGCGCAGAAGTTTTCCGGCTGCTTATTCTTACGCCTAGGACAGGTGTTCACTTGATGCTTGTCATCCCCACAATAGAAGCAGAGACCATTCTTCCTGCGGAACTCTCTACGTTGTCGGGGGGACACGGAGGCCCCGAGTTGCATAGGTACCTCCGAGTCTTCCGTGGAAGAGCGAAGCAACGGGGCCTCGGGAGGCATCATGGGGGAGTCAGAGGGGAAAACACAAAAATGTTCAAGTTGTCGTTCCCTGAGACGTCGGTCAAGTCGTACCGCTAAAGCCATAACCTGGTCTAAGGAGTCAGAACAGGGATAGCTAACTAGCAGGTCTTTCAGGGCATTCGACAGACCCAACCTAAACTGGCACCTTAAGGCAGGGTCATTCCACCGAGAAGCTACACACCACTTCCTAAAGTCAGAACAATACTCCTCCACAGGTCTCTTACCCTGACGTAAGGTCACCAGCTGACTCTCGGCAGTCTTGTCAGTCTCGTCATAAATGAGTCCGGGAGCAGAAAAGAAAAGATCAACGGAGGAAAGTTCAGGGGCGTCAGGAGCCAGGGAGAAGGCCCATTCTTGGGGCCCTTCCTGGAGCCGGGACATAATTATACCCACCCGCTGGCTCTCAGAACCTGAGGAGTGGGCCTTTAAGCGAAAGTAGAGCTTACAACTCTCCCGAAAGGAGAGAAAAGTCCTCCGGTCCCCTGAGAACCGGTCAGGCAACTTGAGGTGGGGTTAAGGAGGTGAGGTGAGGGGTACTACCATGGCAGCGTCAGGCTGGTTGACCCTCTGAGCCAGGGCCTGGACCTGTAGGGAGAGACCCTGCATTTGCTGAGCCAGGGTCTCAAGGGGGTCCATAGTAGTGTGAGGGACCAGGGTAGCCTAGGTATATGGGCTTGTGATTATGTAACGACAGGGGGGTTGGGAAACAGACAGTGAGCCCTAATCTACCCCCCACTCAGTCCCTGCCTACTTGCAACGACCCGCCCTAGGCGACAGGGTACAACTGGGCGACGGTCCCTACGCTCAGTAGGTGCATGACAAACAAACAGACAAGGGGACACAAGCAAAGGGAAATGGGGCAGTTGCCCACGGCAACACCGTGAGCAACCAGAGAGGTGAACGAGCCGAGTCAAACCAGGAATGTACGAGGTACCAAACGCAGAGCAGGAGAGTAGTCAGTGAGCCGGGGTCAGTATGAAGCAAGGTCAAATAGCTAGGAGCTGCAGAAAGGCCAGGAAACCACACGAGAAGAATCACAAGCAAAGGAGGAACAGGAAAGGCAGGTATAAATAGACAGAGGGCGGGAGCTAGCTCCGTCTGGCCAGGCTGCGATAGGCTCTCCCACTCCTAAGCCTGCCATCCTGAGTGGTGGAAGATGGAGTCAGTCTCAGAGACATAGACTCAGGTGCAGACTGATTACCTATGGGCGTATACACAGAAGTTGTGCCTGGCAGATCCTTTACACATGCGGGGATTTCCTGAAGACCGGGCTCCAGGGCAACGATTGGAGACCACTAGCAGTGGTCTCCGATCATATTTAACCCCTCAGATGCGGTGCTGAATAGCAAGTACCGCTTCTGAGTGGTTTGGGCGGGAAGGAGCCACATCGGAGCGGTTTGCGCGGGGATCTCCTGAAGTCTGGGCTGCTGGTAACAGCCTATGGCTTCAGGGCAACGATCGGAAACCACTAGCAGTGGTCTCCGATCATATTTAACCCCTCAGATGCGGCAATCAATAGCAAGTGCCACATCTGAGTGGTTTGCGAGGGAGGGGGCCGCATCGGAGCTGTTTTCTCATGGATCTCCTGAAGTCCGGGCTGCTGGTAACAGCCTTGGGCTTCAGGGCAACGATCGGAAACCACTAGCAGTGGTCTCCGATCATATTTAACCCCTCAGATACGGCGCTCAATAGCAAGCGCCACATCTGAGTGGTTTAGGAGGGAGGGGGCCGCATTGGAGTGGTTTTCCCGGTCATCAGGTAATTTGCTTCTGAAGCCTTGGCTGTTAGCAACAGCCAGGCTTCAGAGTGATGATCGGAGACCAATAACAGTGGTCTCCGTTCATGTGATCACTGTGAGAACCATTCACAAGGATCACAAAATGAAAAACAAAGTTTCTCCTACCTGTCTCTCTGTCTCTCCTTTCACTTGTTACTTTATATGAGAAGAGACAGGGAGAGAATTTTACTGTGACACCAAAGACACTAAATTACAAAAAATATAATATATAAACTTTATATAAGCTTCAATTGTATACCTAGGCTAGGGTTATCCTTAGGGCACGTTCACACGTGGCGGAGTTTTTCCGCAGCAAATGGTGTAGATTTGGGCCAATTACGCAATGAATCTGCACCAACATTTGCATATTTGACAGGTAATTCAGACGTTGCAGAAATCACAGCGGACTTGCCACAGATTTCAGTTTTGAATTGCAAGGGCTGAAATCCCCAGTGAAATTCCGCTTCTTCTCCGCAACAGACAGTGCATGCTGCGGAGGGAAAATTCCGCACTGAAGCCTATGGTCCGCAGCGGCGTTTTCCGCAACGTCTGAACTAACTTTCCTAAAAATGGATAGAAACAAATGTAAAAAACGGCAGCTGGAGAATTCCACTGCGGACTGTCTGCAGCGGAATTCCACAGCAATTCCGCCACGTGTGAATGTGCCCTTAGGGTTAGTCTAGGGTTATTCTAGGTTCTATTCTAGAGTTAGTCTAGGGTTAGCCTAGGTTTAGTCTAGGGTTAGCCTAGGTTTAGTCTAGGGTTAGCCTAGGTTTAGTCTAGGTTTAGCCTAGGGTTTTTGTGTAGCATACGTGTGTGACGTCTGTGTATTTTTTTGTGCAATAAAAAAAAGTTTAAAAAAAAATGTATGGAAAAAAACAGTTTTATAGTCTACGTGTTTGTTCGACATAAGTTTTTTGTGGAGCGTGCTTTTGTGACGTCCGTGTATTTTTGTGAAAAAAAAAAGTTAAGAAAATATTATAAAATTTGTCTGCGTGTGCGTCTGGTTACAGTATTTGTTGTACGTGTGTATAATTACAATGGCCAATAGAAGGTTCACTGTGGAAGAGGCATATGCCATGTTAATTTCTGACTCTAATGAAAGCGATACAGAAACCGCGTCCGAGGTAGAAATGTTGTCTACCAGTGATAGCGACGACAGTGATACGCTTTCTGCAATTCAAGTGTCGCTACAGAGTCCACAAGCACAGGGCATGTCGCAGAAGTACCACAGATCACAGCACACTCTATTCCCCCAGAATATATTGAGTGGGTACCCACAGAGTCATTTTCCCCTAATATCCCAGAATTTACTGCCACACCAGGGATAAATATTAATGTGGAAAATTTTACAGCCCTCGATTTTTTTAAAATATTCATTACAGATGAACTATTGGAGCTGGTTTTTAACCAAACCAATCTGTATGCTCGCCAATTCTTTCCTGTAAAACCAACGTCCTCATATGCAAAGCAGTGGCACCCCACAAATACCGGCGAACTTAAAAAAAAATTGGGGCTCATCCTCAACATTGGGTTAGTGAAAAAGCCCTCAATCCAGTCATATTGGGCAACAAGCGCTACACATGCCACACCTGTTTTGCCAGTCGTTATGACCAGAAGCAGATATGAAGTGCTAATGCGATGCCTTCATTTTAACGAAAATCACCAGACCCCCCCCCCCCCCCCCCCCGTAATGATCCAGGCCGCGACCGCCTGTATAAAATAAGGCCCCTGATAAAAACTTTGGAGGAGTCATTTATGCCGGTGTACAACCCCGAAAAAAACCTAGCGGTGGATGAATCGCTGATGAGTTACACAGGCAGGCTCTCATTCCGCCAGTACATCCCGTCAAAGAGAGCAAAATATGGGGTTAAAATCTACAAGCTCTGTGAGAGCGGTACGGGCTACACATCTGCCTTTAGAATTTATGAAGGCAAAGACCGTAATATTACCCACATTATTAACTCATTTACTTTCACACTGTATGTGTAGAGAGAACCAAAACGGTGGGTTGCTTATTGGATAATGTTTCACTGTAAGGCTGGGTTCACACGACCATGTTACGTCCGTAATGTACGGAACGTATTTTGGCCGGAAGACCCGGACCGAACACAGTGCAGGGAGCCGGGCTCCTAGCATCATAGTGATGTACGATGCTAGGAGTCCCTGCCTCGCTGCAGGACAACTGTCCCGTACTGTAATCATGATCACTATGATGCTAGGAGCCCGGCTCCCTGCACTGTGTTCGGTCCGGGTCTTCCGGCTGAAATACGTTCCGTACATTACGGACGTAACATGGTCGTGTGAACCCAGCCTTAAAATGCAGCAATACTGTATTTTCTGTAAAAACCTATTTTTTATTTCTTTCCACCTATTAAAAATACTCACTTTACCCCTAGATGTATATTAGCAGGACATTTATACTTGTCAAAATTACCTGCAGTAACACGGCAAATATAACGTGGTTCCCTAAAATCAGCTCTGGCCTAAAAAGGCCTCCAAAAGCCAAAATGGACTCCTTCTATGATATGCCCTATAACGGGTCCATATAATAGATTGGACACACATATTTGGTATCACCGTACACGGGAGAAATAGCAGAATGTGGAAAGCAGTCACTTTTACCAGTATTTCATATGGTGTTTCGAAATGGCTTAAGAAAAGTGCCACTTTTGTAAAAAAAAAATGCAATTTACATTTTTTTGCCCCAAGTTTGGACAAATTCTGTAAAAAGTGTGAAGGGTTAAAACGGAAATTGAACTGCTAGAAATAGACTTTAGAGTGTCTAGTTTGTAGAACACAATGTTTTTTTTACCATTATTTATTGGACTTCAAGTCCATTACCCATACATTAATACCATGGTGTAAAAAACTTAATTAAGACATTTTAGTGCGCAATTGAAAAAAGGGGCACTTGTGTTTTATACAGTATTTCTGGTAAAAAAAAAATAAACTACACCTCCAAGTCAGGTGTCCCTATGATCAGGATAAATGAAAAAATATATTTCAATACATTTGTATGACACAATTACTTTTATTTTCAAACTGTTACATTTTAAATGATGAAAAATCAAAATTTTTCTTTTTTTTCTGTCTTTCCACGGCTATAAAAAAAGTAACAAAAATGTTACCTATACATATATATCACAAAAAGGAAGCACTACATGTCCCAAGAAAACAGTGCAAAATTCACATCGATACATAAAACACCTACTGAGTTACTGCGTTACATCTGTGAATAGCAAAACTCTGAAAATTGCCCTGGTCACTAAGGTTTAAAACACCTTCAGTATTAAGGGGTTAAGGTAAAAGTATATGTTAAATCTACTTTTACCTTAAGGGAAGGTAAATATATACAGTAAAAACTAAACCCAAAAAACCATGGAGGAATCTCAGTTTTTTCCAATTCACCCATTTTATGGTACTTTACATGGTGCCAATAAAAACTATAACTCCTCCCGCAAAAAAAAATCCTACACACACCACTCCATTGATGTAAAAATAAAAAAGTTATAAAGCTCCTGACCACTTCAGTGTCTCAAAGTATTCTGCTTTCTTTCTTCTATATGGCTCATTCTGCTTTTACAGCTAAATTAAAATTGTGCCAGATCTTTGGCCGCCTAAACAGAAATCTGCAAATATATACGGTACAGCGTCTTCGGAGTTTGGGGGGGGGCCCCAGTCCTGAAAAAGTGCCTGGGGCCCATGGTACCCTTAATCCGCCCCTACATTTCCCTCTTTAGCCACTTTTGACCTTCCTGACAAAGCTTCATTTTTCAAATCTGACATGTTTCATTTTATGTGGTAATAATGTCGGAATGCTTTTACCTATCCAAGCGATTCTGAGATTGTTTTCTCGTGACGCATTGGACTTTATGTTACTGGCAAAATTTGCTCAATACGTTCAGTATTTAATTGTGAAAAACACCAAGTTTTTGCGAAAAATTTCAAAAATGTGTATATTTCTCAATTTAAATGTATCTGCTTGTAAGTTATACCACACAAAATTGTTGATAATTAACATTCCCCATATGTCTACTTTAGATTGGAATAGTTTTTTTGAACATCCTTTTATTTTTCTAGGACGTTACAAGTCTTAGAACTTTAGCAGCAATTTCTCACATTTTTAAGAAGATTTCAAAAGGTTATTTTTGCCTTGGCCAGTTCAGTTGTGAAGTGGCTTGGAGGGCCTTATATATTAGAAACCACCAATAAGTCACCCCATTTTAAAAACTGCACCCCTCAAAGTATTCAAAACAGCATTTAGAAAGTTTCTTAACTCTTTAGACGTTTCACAGTAATTAAAGCAAAGTAGAGGTGAAATTTAAAAATTTCGTTTTTTTTTTGCAGAAAGTCATGTTTAATCCATGTTTTTTGTAACCCAGAAAGTTTTAACAGAAAAATGCAACTCGATATTTATTGATTCTAGATTCTGCAGTTTTTAGAAATATCCCACATGTGGCCCTAGCGTGGTACTGGACTGAAGCACCGGCCTCAGAAGCAAAGGAGCACCTAGTAGATTTTTGGGCCTTAATTTTATTAGAATATATTTTAGGCACCATGTCAGGTTTGAAGGGCTCTTGCAGTGCCAAAACAGTGGAAATCCCCCAAAAGTGACCCCATTTGGGAAACTGCACAGGTTTTTTACAGAAATTATTGAAACTATGCCGTGAAAATTAAAATCGCCATTTTTTCAAAGAAAATGTAGGTTTAGCGATTTTTTTTCTAATTTCCACAAAGACTAAAGGAGAAAAAGCACCGCAAAATTTGTAAAGCAATTTCTCTCGAGAAAAACAATACCCCGCATGTTGTCATAAACTGCTGTTTGGACACAGGGCAGGGCTTGGAAAGGATGGAGCACCATTTGGCTTTTGGAGTTCAAATTTAGCAGGAATGGTTTGCGGAGGCTATGTCACATTTACAAAGCCCCTGAGGGGACAAAACAGTAGAAACACCCCACAAGTGACCCCATTTTGAAAACTACACCCATTGAGGACATTATCTAGGGGTATAGTGAGCATTTTGACTCCACAGATTTTTTGCAGAAATTATTGGAAGTAGGCCCTGAAAATGACAATCCTATAAATTTTCAAAGAAAATGTAGGTTTAGCTAATTTTTTTCATTTCCACAAGGACTGAAGGAGAAAAAGCACCACAACATTTGTAAAGCAATTTCTCCCGAGTAAAACAATACCTCACATGTGGTAATAAACGGCTGTTTGGACACACGGCAGGGCTTATAAGGGAAAGAGCGCTATTTGGCTTTTGGAGATCACATTTAGCAGGAATGGCTTGCGGAGACCACGTTGCATATGTAAAGCTCCTAAGGGGAAAAAACAATGAAAACGCCCAAAAAGCGACTCCATTTAGGAAACTACACCCCTTGAGGAATTCATCTAGGGGTGTAGTGAGCATTTTACCCCACAGGTGTATCATAGAATTTATTAGAATTGGGCAGTGAAAATAAAAACAATCCTTTTTCTTCAATAAGACGTTGCTTTAGCTCAAAAGATTTCATTTTCTCAACAAATAAAGGAAAAAAGAATCCCAACATTTATAAAGCAATTTCTCCCGAGTACGGCAATACCCCAAATGTCGTCATAAACTGCTGTCTAAGCACACGGCAGGGCTCAGAAGGAAAGAAGCGCCATTTAGATTGCGGATTTTGCTTGGTAGTAGGTTTCTTTGAGTATTGCTGGTGTTTCCATTTATAATGTGGGGGTACATGTAAGCTGGGCAAAGTATATCAGGGGCATAGTCAGGTGGTATAATAATGGGGTAAAAAAACTATAAAATTATCCATAGATTTGTGTTACGCTGTGAAACAATCCTTTCTGCACAGGCCGGTGTTGCACTGATATATGTCCTTTCTTATGCCCTTTTGGTCCACACTCCGCACCTGTGCAGTTTGGGGAATTTTACTGGGAAGTGTTGTCCTGGTATAATATGGGCACCCTCGCTTCTAGCAGATATGTTTGGGCCGTACCCTTCCTGGTTCCCTAATTTTAGGGTCTTGATAAATCGCCTCTTGAAACAAAAGAAATGTTTACCTCGGGCTGCACAACTGCATATTTTTTATTTCCTAACTTATTGGAGCCTTAACTAATTTTATTTTTTCATAGACGTAGTGGTATGAGAGCTGTTTTTTTGCGGGACGAGCTGTAGTTATTATTGGTACTTATTTGGGGTATATGCGACTTTTTGATCACCTTGTATCCTATTTTTTGGGAGACCAGATAACCAAAAAACCGCAATTCTGGCATTGTTTTTTTAGGTTTTTTTATACAGCGTTCACCACGCGGTTATAAATTACATGTTACCTTTATTCTGCGGGTCAGTCCGATTCCGGCGACACCTAATTTATAGCACTTTTTCATGTTTTACAACGTTTTACACAATAAAATTACTTTTGTAAAAAGAATGTATTTTTTCTGTTGCCAACCAAGTTGTGAGAACCATAACTTTTTAACTTTTTCGTCGACGGAGCTGTATGAGGGCTTGTATGAGGGCTTGTTTTTTGTGAGACGAGCTGTCGTTTTTGTAGCTACCATTTTTGGATACGTGCGATTTTTTGATCACTTTTGATTTCAATATTTGTAGGGCAAAGTGACCCAAAAGAAACTGTGGTATAGATTTTTACGGTTTATTTTACGCTGTTCACCGTGTGCAATAAATAATATAATATTTTTATACCTGTGGTCGTTACGGTCGCGGCGATACCAAATACGTATGGTTTATTAACTTTTTTCAATAACAAAGGATATGATAAGGGAACAGAGTGATTTGTGTTTTATTTTATTACTTGAAGCTTTTATTATGTTTTCAAACTTATTTTTTTCACTTTTTTTTTACACTTTTTTATACTTGTTTTACACTTTTTTTCAAGTCCCACTAGAGGACTTGAAGGTCCAACTGTCAGATTTATTTATTTTTATAATACATTGCGCTAACTATGTAGTGCAATGTATTAGATCTGTCAGTTATTCACTGACAGCAAGCCGAAAAGGCTTTGCCTCCCAGGGGGGCCTAGTCGGCTTCCATAATGGCAGAGCAGGAGACCATTGTGTCTCCTGTTGCCATAACAGCAGTCGCCAGTCCTGATTGCCTGTCAGGGCTGGCGATCTGCTAGCAACCGGTAAGATGCAGTGATCGCTTTCGATCGCTGCATCGAAGGGGTTAATGGCAGGGATACAGCTGACTTCCTCCGCTGATGACGCCGGATCAGCTCCTGAGCCATTCAGTGCTAGCCAGTCCGGGAGGCCAGTATTAGGCCTCCAGTTGCCATTGCAGCCACCGGAACCCTGGCGATTTCATTGCTGGGATTCCGATGAGCTGCAAACACCTTAACTGTAGCGATCACGTTTGAACGCTGCATTTAGGGAGTTAATGGCGGGATCAAAGCTAATTTCGGTCCCCGGCGTTACAGCCGGATGTCAGCTGTAAGATATCGCTGACATCCGGCGATGATGGCACCGGCTCAGCTTTTGAGCCGGTGCCAAGCATTTGGCATATGGATACGGCAAAATGTCGGAAGCACTAGCTTTCCATGGCGTACCCATACAGCAAATGTCAGGAAGGAGTTAAAGAAGGGCAAACCCCTTTAACAGGCCACTGAGCTCCACTCCACTACAAACATTTTCTACAGATATCTATATACATATACAGTTATTATATTATACCACTATTCCTAAATACTGTTAAATATTACCTGAATACTGTTACTGAACAAAATTCACTATTATAAGATTAATATTACCAATAATAACACAATATAAGTTCCCGATAATATTGCCGCACCATAACCACATAGTGACTGAAGAATACCGCTACACCATAACCACATAGTGACTGAATAATACCCCCATACTGTTACTGAATAACACTGCCACACCATAACCACATAGTACTCATTTAAAGTCCATATTACTATTACGGTGGTTAGACTCCTCAAATATATATTATACCAAACAGCGAATAAATTAGGAGCTTGAAACTGAAAGGAAAGGCATATATATAAAAAAAATATAAATCTTTTATTTAACCCCTTCCCGACATTTGCCGTATGGGTACGCCATGGAAAGCCATGACTACCCGCAAATTGCCGTACCCAAATGCCAAATCTTTGGCATCGGCTCAGAAGCTGAGCCGGTACCATCATTGCCGGATCTCAGCTGTATCTTACAGCTGACATCCGACTATAACGACCCTAACTATAATACCAATCCAGCAAGTGTCATCGAAGTAGTCCTGGAATCCGACGTAGTCCAACGACCGAACCTGTAAGAAAACACACAAAAAACGATTAGTAACACATGTGTTAGGCTTAGATACAGGGCCCATGTGTGATACTATTTGTGGGACCCTGTATCTAAGCCTACCACAAGGTAGGCTTAGATACAGGGTCCAGCAGACAGTAATCTTATACAGTATAAGATTACTGTGTGCTGGGGCCCTGTATCTAAACCTACAGTGCGGTAGGCTTATATACAGGCCCAGCAGACAGGATCACACATGGGCCATGTATCTAAGTCTACCATGTGATTGGCTTAGATACAGGGCCCATCAGACAGGATCACACATGGGCCATGTATCTAAGTCTACCATGTGATTGGCTTAGATACAGGGCCCAGCAGACAGGATCACGCATGGGCCATGTATCCAAGCCTACCATGTGATTGGCTTAGATACATTGCCCAGGAGACAGGATCACACAATCTGTGATCCTGTCTCATGGGCCCCCTAAGCCTGCTACATCGTAGGCTTAGGGGTTGTGCAGTCCCTAAACATTGATGGCCTATCCTCAGGATAGGCCATCAATAGCTGATGTGTCTCCCGGGACCGGCAAATCAGCTGTTTTGAAGGGGCCGCAGCACTCGTACGAGAGCTGCTTCCCCTTCATTTCACTACTCGCTCACACTGTGAATCACCGACACCGATTCACAGTGTGACCAGAATGAAGGAGAGCAGCTCTCGTACGAGTGCTGCGGCCCCTTCAAAACAGCTGATTGGCGGGTCCCAGGAGTCGGACCCCGCCAGTCAGGGCTAATCTAACCTTCCTCTTCAGCCGCGGCGGTAGTTCTGTCGTCTCGATGCTGTGCGCGGCGCATAGCGCTGTGACGTCATGCGCTGCGCACAGCACTTGACGTCAGGACCTCCGCTGCGATCCGGAACCAGGAAGGTAAGTATTGTCTGTTACTATAGTAACAGGGGCCCGCGGCCCGAGTTACTGTAGTAACTTTTTATTGATGTGGTGCGGAGGGCTGTGGGCCCCCCTGGCTTCGGGGCCCGGTCGCAATTGTGACCGCTGCGACCCCTATAGCTACGCCAGTGGTGACAAAGTTCATTTACAATTCAAACCTGGGGAGTGAGGACCCTGCTCGCAAGAGCTTACAATCTATGAGTCCTGTGCTTCAGTCCAGTAGCAAGCTAGGGCCACATGTGGGATATTTCCTAAAACTGAAGAACCTGGGCAATAAATATTGAGTTGCATTTCTATGGTAAAACTTTCTGTGTTATAAAGAAAATTGGATTAAAAATTAATTTCTGCAAAAAAATATGAAATTTGTAAATTTCACATCTACTTTGCTTTAATTCCTGTGAAAAGTCTAAAGGGTTAAGAAATTTTCTAAATGCTGTTTTTAATACTTTGAGGGGTGAAGTTTTTAAAATGGGGTGACTTTTTGGGGGTTTCTAATATATAAGGCCCTCAAAGCCACTTCACAACTGAACTGACCCCTGTAAAATTAGCCTTTTGTAATTTTCTTGAAAATGTGAGAAATTGGGGGCGTGCGTTGGACATGGCGCTGACCAGACGTGCTGCCTGAGAGCTCCGTTCCTGCGCTTCCCTAACCCGATAATAAGCTCCTCTATAAGCAGAATTATACCTACCTGATGGTCAGGAAGACCAAGGCTACCACGGGGACTCCTTACATTACGAGGCAGATGTCTTCAGCCGGCTCTATTCAGCGTTATCTCTCGGACGCTGCTGCTGGAGCACTACCCAAGATGGCGCCGCTGGAGGGGAGACGAGATGGCTTGCAGGGGGGATGTCATCTGCGACTGCTGCTGCTGTATCAGGTACCGAATGTACCCTCTCCTCAGCCCCTGGTCCTTCGGGGCAGTCTCCTTCCCCGATGGTTAGGGAAGAGCGGTATCCTTCTGAGGTGATGCCGGCGCCTCCTGCTCTGGACCGTTTACCACGTGGTGTCTGTCATGGCATCCTGGTCTCCCCTTCTTCATCTCCCCAAGTGCTGGAACCTGCAACGCTGCCTGCCATCTCTCCCAGGGATCAGAATACCCATTTCTCTCCGCCTGTAGCTGGATATGCTGTCCTGGGGGATGATTTACAGGCCTTGAGACTACAGCTCTCTACATTACCCACTAAACAGGACATGGAGCGCTTTGTCAATCGTCTGGAGACGACTTATAAGTCAGAGATACAATCTCTCACCACTAATCTCTCTCAATTGTCCGATCAAGTGCAACATATGGAGGGTGATATTTCCACTGTTACACAGCAACAGGCTCCCCATGCAGATCGTTTGGATCAACACTCTCAGCAGATTCACATGCTCTTTAACATAGCTGAAGATCACGAAAATCGGAATCGCCGTAAAATATTCGGCTTCGGGGCATTCCGGAGGACGTTTCTCCTGGGCAACTCATACCCACTTTACAGTCTCTGTTTAACTCCTTACTGGAGCGTCCTGCTGGTGATCCTCTGGAGCTGGATAGAGCTCACAGGACTCTTGGCCCTCGTAATCCGGATCCTGATAGGCCTAGAGATGTTCTGTGCGGTGTTCATTTTTTCTCTATCAAAGAGCAGATTATGAGGAAGGCCCGTGATAAAGGCGAAGTTCTATTGAATGGTGTCAAGATCCAGCTGCCGTCTGACCTGTCCAGGATGACTCTGGATAAACGTCGTGTGCTGCGTCCTCTACTGGATGTCCTAAGAGCAGGGCCGCACCTACCATGAGGCAAGTTGAGCCGCTGGCTTCAGGCGGCACACTGCAGGGTCTTAGAGGGGGCGGCATTACAGAGCTGCTGGCCGACGTTTCCACCACTTATTAGCAGCTGCAAGATGTGCTGCCTCCTTAAGAGAATATCGCTCCTGTGCCACCTTAATAACCCCCCACTGACTTCCCTCGCTGCTCTCCACTCTCCTGTCCCTGTTGTAATGTGATCCTGCTCAGTGTCTGGACGGAGAGAGCAGGGGGCAGTGTGTCGGCACTGCACTTCTGATGGCATGAAGAGGCTCAGGGGAAATCCTGCCATGGACTCTTCACCTCTTCCTGATGTTCTCTGAAGTCTACAAAAGGTATGTGTAGTGTGTACTGTATGTATATAATGTGTTTACTGTGTGTGTACTGTATGTGTACTGTATGTGTACTGTATGTGTACTGTGTGTGTGTGTGTGTGTGTGTGTGTGTGTGTGTGTGTGTGTGTATGTATGTAATGTGTTTACTGTGTGTGTACTGTATGTGTACTGTATGTGTACTGTATGTGTACTGTGTGTGTGTGTGTGTGTGTGTGTGTGTGTGTGTGTGTGTGTGTGTGTGTATATATATATATATATATATTGTGAGACAGTGACAGGTAAAGTCATTGAGGGAAGGTAAATTTCCCCTAGAATCCTGTCATATGTATCCTAGGCTCCAGGGAATGAGTATTTTTTGCAATAGAAAGCTCTAGCTTTCCAATCTCGGCTTAAGGAAAAGCCAGAAAAAGGGCCTGGAGTTGGATTGGGGAAGAGCAGGGTGGGTTCCCCAATCCCTAGTCCATCTCTGTTTGTAGGACAAGGCTGCTGCTCAATTAGCTGCACCTGCAGCCTTTATATAAAAAGGTTCAGACACAGTGTGTGTCAGTCTCACCCCTGACCCAGACCGGAGACTACTAGGTCTGGAGTAGCCTGTATTCTATGTGAGTAAAGACCTGTGTTACTTTGTGTCCAGTGCCTGGTAGGTAGGCACTTGGTATAGTTAGATAATATCTTGTTTAGTTAGTGCTCAGACGAGCAGGATTTATTTTGTATTTTGCCTTGTTGTACAAGAGGCTGTTTCTTTGACAAGAATAAAACACAGGCAAAGCCCTGTTATGAACTTTAATGCACGGTGTCCCTGTCTCTGGCTACAAAGAAACCGCTGTACCAACCTCTCCTGATGCTAAACCCTCACAATATATATATATACACACATAGATATACACACACACGAGTATGTAATGTACGTACTGTATGTGTATATTTGTGTCGTTTAGTATGTGTGTGCGTGTGTATATATATATTTGTGTATGTATCAGAGTGTGTATGTATGTATGTACGGATTTACAGTATGGCCTCATGCACATGATCTGTTTTTCTCAGCTGTAATTTATCCGCATATTTGCGGATAAATTGCGGATCCATTCATTTATATGGCCCTATGCACAGGCTGCACAGCTCAGTATTGTAACACATGAATGTATGATAGCGGAGCTGCGGCCGTGTGATTGTCATTGCCGCGCTCCTGAGTCCTGACAGCAAGTGCGCGGGGTCAGGATGATGCAATGCGGCCGGCACTGCACTAATGAGCAGCGGCACGGAAGACAGAACATGGCGGGCGCGCTGCAAAACACACCCATGTTCTGTGTTCAGTGCCTGCGCCGCCGCTCATTATTGCAGCGCTGGTCGCATCACCTCATGCTGACCGCGCGCGCACTTCCTGTCAGGAGCGGGGCAATGGCTGTATTACACAGCCGCAGCCCCGCTGGTGGAGATCAGTGAAGCCTCTCATCTCCGCCGTTATTCCCGTGAATGCTGCGATCACAGCTGACTGCAGCATTCAGGAGAAAATGAGAAGGGGGGGATGCCCCTTGGATCGCGTCACAGGTAATTCCTGTGACGCGATTAAGGGACATACCATATATGGGCAGACAGCCCAGGGTCCATTGAAGGACCCCAGGGCTGTCCTACCATATTTCCTGTTAGGGCATACAGAGGTCTGTCCTAACAACTGCCTGCGTACTATCAGTACACAGGCTAATGTACTGTAATATAGATATATGCCAGTACAATAAAGTTTAAAAAATAAAGTTAAAACATAAAGTAATGTCAAATAAAAAAAAAAATACACATACACCTTTTTTACAATAAACATTAAAATAAGTCTCAATACATAAAATATACACATATTCGCTATTGGCGCGGCCGTAATAACCTGCACAACAATTTTTTTGCATCATTTATGAAGTGTACGCTGTAAAAAAATTAAATAAACACTTTCTTTCACTTATTGTGGGTGTGATCGCAATGGGGTCACTTTACGCCTTGATCTCCATGCAGGTTCAAATCAGGTGGGGGGGGTGCGAGCTCGGAGAAGCAACAGATACACTGAGACGTTTCTCAAGGTAAAAATCCTTCTAATTTATTGAACTACAAACGTTCCTACTTATAGCATCAGACGAACAAAGAACATTCCATAACATATGAGTCATCTGTATATTCAAGCCTTACAGCTTCCTTTCCCATAAAGCTCATTGGTGGAGCACCAGGTATTCCCTTGGGTTTCCTTTATGCTTAGGGGGGTGGTCAAGTGATTGACCACCATCTGTTTGCAATTTCAAGGGACGGCAGAGCATCTGCAAACTATTTCCTCTCTTAACCTTTCTAAAATACCTTTACATTGTAATACATGTTTCTCCTTTATAACATTTCACTCCTTATGGTCCCAAATACATTATATATGTATATTTATACCATAACAGTGGGGCACGAGGTGTGATGAATTTAACCTCCATGTGCCTCACATTAATAGTTATTAACCCCATCATGTGTCTTACACATTAAACCATTATGACTGAGAAACATGATGGGGTTAATTACTATAAGGCTGGGTTCACACGAGCATGTTAAGTCCGTAAAGGACAGAACGTATTTCGGCCGCAAGTCCCGGACCAAACACACTGCAGGGAGCCGGGCACCTAGCATCATAGTTATGTACGACGCTAGGAGTCCCTGCCTCGCTGCAGGACAACTGTCCCGTACTGTAATCATGTTTTCAGTACGGGACAGTAGTTCCACGGAGAGGCAGGGACTCCTAGCGTCGTACATAACTATGATGCTAGGAGCCCTGCTCACTGCAGTGTGTTCGGTCCAGGACTTGCAGTCGAAGTACGTTCCGTCCTTTACGGACCGAACATGCTCGTGTGAACCCAGCCTTAATGTGAGGCACGTGGAGGTTAAATTCATCATCACACAGCGCGCCTCACAACAGAAAATGGAAGAACTATTTTTTTTTTATTACTGTTGGCAAAGTATCGAATTGGTATCGAAATCGCAATGCTAAACGAAGTATCGGTATCGAAGTCGAAATTCTGGTATCGTGACATCCCTACTCAGGGCATAGGGTCGGCTCCCATCCCTACTTTCCTATCTCCTGCTGGAGCCATTTTAGCTTTGAACTGTGCATGCTCTGCGGCATGTACGGTTCACAGGGACCCACAGCGACCCTCGCTTCTAGGGGGAAGACGGGCGCCATTTTATTTAAGAGCGACATCCACTGCAGTCATCGCAGGAGTTGTCTGTCAATTGAAATGAATTGCCAGGCCCTGCTGTGAATGCAGGACCGCCCGTCAATTTATTTGAATTGCCGCCTCCTCCTGCCCCATACCCTTACCTAACACTTCAATGTGACTACTAGTAACCCCGGTCACGTAGCTAATACATGGACTCTTCTGTCACTTTAGGAATCCCTGCATTAGCATTTTCTGGTGCACGGGACCTCCCAGATGTGTCAGAATTATTAATAACGATTAACATTTCTGCCGGATCTCTAGGTCCCGGGCGCCACAATTGGAAGTACAGTTCGTTGACCTCTAGTTTCTATTGCAGCGCAGGGGAGAAGACAGAAGACTGCAGTAGGTGAGTAGATTTTTTTTTTTTTCATACTGGTTGTTTTGTTTTGCAGGTTCCGCTGTACCATGTGGACAACGTCGTAGATTCGTTGGATTACTTTAATGATCTACATTTTTTTTAATAAAATGGTCAGAGGGTTATGTGAGGGAGTTTTTATTTCAATTTAAAAAAATAGTATGTCTTTTTTTATACTTTATTACCGTCTTCGTAATAGCCGCTGTCTGACAGCATCCATTACTAAGGCTGGGGCTTACTATTAACCAGTAAAAATGCTTACACCAACCTACCATTATTACCCCAGTACCCACCGCTATCAGGGGTACCAGGAAGAGCCAGGTACGTTCCAGGACCCAACCATCTGAAGGGATGACAGTGCCCGACCGTCGCTTCATATGTTCAGGTATTTGATTGTACCCGGCTCTTCCCGGTACCCCTGGCGGTGTTGGGTACCGGGGTAATAATGGGAAGTTGGTGCTAGCCTTTTTACTGGTTAACAGTAAGCCCCAGCCTGAGTAATGGATGCTGTCAATCAGATAGCGGCCATTACACTGGCGGTAATAATGTATTAAAAAAAAACATGGACATAAGAAGCATTTTTTAATTTAAATAAAAACTCCCACACACAACCCGCTTTCACCATTTTATTTAAAAAAAACAAAAAAACATAGATCATCAAAGTAGTCAAATAAATCTACGGCGTACTCCAAATGGTCCATTGGAACCAACCGGAAAAAAAAAAAAAAAAGTATGAAAAATAAAAAAATATATACTTTCCTTCTCCTCTGCAATCCACTAGAATCTAGAGGTAAAAAAAATTAAAATAATTCCCCTTCAGACTCTGCTACCTGTCAACTGAAAAGTCTTTCGCCAGAGGGAACATTTTTTCCACATGGCAGAGTACCAGGTCCCAGGCTCGGGTGAAGCTTTCTTTTACTCCATCATTGGGAAACATTTTTTCATCTGGTGGAAGATTTTTCCATTGACATGTAGCAGTTTATAGCGGTGGTGTTAGGGAGGACAAACTTAGCAATTGCACAATGCCCCCAAAATGGGCCGCTACTCTTGGAAAAGTGCTGTGTGCTTGCCTCCAGGCTAAAATGTGCCACCCAGTCCTGGGTCGTTGGCTCCCTGCCCCGCCGTTTTCTCTCGTAGACCACAGCCTGGTCCAAGAGCACGCAATTGATGTCAGCGGCCTAGCGCAATTACGTCACTGCATCAGGCCATCCACGCTGGAACGTCCGGCTGTGGTTACTTGAATAGATTTGGGGGGGGGGGGCCCTTTCTATAGTTCGCCTCAGGCAGCAAAGGGCAGGGCCGCCATCAGGGGGGTATTACTGGTACTCCCGTCAGGGGCCCGGCCACATGGATGAAGAAAAGGGGCCCGCCGGGCTGCCGTTGCCCCCCCCTCGGACTGTTGCCCCCCCCCTCGGACTGTTGCCCCCCCCCCCTCGGACTGTTGCCCCCCCCTAGCAACACCCGCGGCACCCCCCTAGCAACGCCCGCGGCACCCCCCTAGCAACGCCCGCGGCACCCCCTGCATACCTGTTGTAGCTTCAGTGGAAGGGGAAGATGCAGCATGTGCTGAAGCTCCGTGTGGAGATCCCGCCCCCCAGCCAGCTCCTCTACACTGCCGAACGGACCTGCAGGCTGGTGAGTATTTTCCCCTATCCATCCAGCTTCCCATCCCCCTGACCCTATTTGTAGTATGTATAAAGTTGATTAAAATGTTTTTTGGTATTTTTTCGTTTTCCTAGCGTTTTTTTTGCCGCGATTTTCGTAATGGCGCAGTTTTCGTAATGGCGCCGTTTTGCCGCGATTATATAAAAATCGCGCCAAAACCGCGTGATTTGTGCCGCAATTACGAAAATTGCATAAAAAAAAGGATACAAGACATGAAAAGTGCTTTTAGGCTATATTCTGACAGTGCGGTCAAATCACGCTTTTGCCGCGATTTTGCAAAAATTGTGGCAAAAAAATGAGATTTCACCGCACTGTGTAACTAGACTAAGGCCTTATTCAGACGGCCGCGTTCGGTCCGTGACATACGGAGCGTGTATCGGCCGTATTTCCCAGGCTGACCACAATTCATGGAGCCGGACTCCTAGCATCATAGTTATCAGTGTTGCTGGGGGTCCTTGCCTCTCCGCGGGTATACTGTCCCATACGGTAATGATGCTTTCAGTACGGGACCGGGGACAGTATTCCCACGGGAAGGGAGGGACTATGATCATAGATAACTGTGATGCTAGAAACCCGGCTCCCTGAACTGTGGTCGGTCCGGGAAATATGGCCGATACACGCTCCGTATTTCACAAACCGAACATGGACGTCTGAATAAGGCCACTTGCTTGCCTCCTATTTTTGGTGCGGATTGCGCACTGAAAATTCACTACAAATTACAATATAAGGCCTTATTCACATGAACGTGTTATACGTCCGTGCTACTAGCGTGATTTTCACGGACGTCGCACGGACTTATGTTAGTGAATGGGGCCGTTCAGACTGTCAGTGAATTTCACGCAGCGTATGTGCGTTGTGTAAAACTCACGACATGTCCTATACTTTGCCCGTGTTTCGCGCAGCACGCACCCATTGAAGTAATTGGGTGCGTGCAAATGGCGCACGGCACACGGAAGCACTTCCGGGTGACACGCGTGATTCGCGCTACAGCTGGTAAAGAAGTGAAGGGAAACCTAAAAGCCCCACCTTCTTTACTGTGTTGTAACATCAAAACAGAGTGTCATAATGATGCCGGCTGCGCGAAAATCACGCAGCCACGCGCCATATGCTGATCCCACACTGAACTTTTGCTCGCGTAAAATGCAGCGTTTTTTGCGCGTGCAAAACGGACACGTTCGTGTGAATAAGGCCTAAGGCGATATTCAGACCAACGTGTGTGAAATCAGACGTGAAGAACGGCCGATTTGCAGCCGTGCGGGACCCGTTTTCACAGACTTTAAAGTAGGACATGTCTTATTTTTTTTTACAGGCCCTTCACGCGGTCCGTTAGAACAACGACCATGTGAATAACCCCATAGAAATACATGCAGCCGTGTGATGGCCATTAAAAAAAACGTCCTTCACACGGACAATTAACACGTTCGTCTGAATAAGCCCTAACTCATGTGAATGGGGTTTGTCAAAACCTCATGCACGTGCAGCATTTCACCCCACAAATAATTTTTTTTCAGCTTCCCAGTACATTATGCGGCACAATAAATGGAGCCATGAAAAACTACAACTTGTACCGCAAAAAACAAGCCCTCAAGTAAAAAAAATGATAGCTTTTGGAAGGTGGAGAGGAAAAAACAAAAGTTAAAATCCAAAAAATGGCTGAGAAGGGAAGGGGTTAAATAAGCTGCATTCCTATTAGGGTATGTTCACACAATTAGCAAAAACAGTCTGAAAATACGGAGATATTCAAGCGAAAACCGCTCCTGATTTTCAGAAGTTTTTTAAGCAAACTCGTGTTTTTCGCGGTGTTTTTCACGGTCGTTTTTGGAGCTGTTTTTCTATAGAGTCAATGAAAAACGGCTCCAGAAACATCTGAAGAAGTGACCTACACTTCTTTTTCGCGGCCCTTTTTTTACGCGGCCGTTGTAAAAACAACGGCCCATCGGAACACAACGCCGTTTCTTTCTCATTGAAATCAATGGGCAGATGTTTGGAGGCGTTCGGTTTTGATATTTCAGACGTTTACGGCAAGAAAAACGGCAGAAAATAAGCTGTGTGAACATACCCTAATGTTGCAGAATTGTAACGTATTTCATCCTTTACAATGTAAAGGGTTAATTTGATGTAAATCCCCAGCAAATTCTGTAACGCACACATTGAGGAATTTGGTGCACAAAATCCGTATCAAAACCGCAGGTAATTCCGTAGGTAAAATCTGCACCTAATAGTGCGTTTTTTTATAAGTTTTTAGCTGCGGTTTTTACTTTTTGATGCGGAAATAGGTGAAGGTTTTATGCTGCAGATTTTTTTATTATTTTTTAAACTAGTCAGAAACAATTCGCAAGCGGAAACGCAAGATAAAGTGACATGTAGCATATTTTCAAATACGCACCGCAGGTCAGTTTTTGTGCAGAAAATGCGACATGTAAATGAGATTTCTTGATCTTATTTACTTTGCTGGTTCTGTATTACACTGCAGATTTGCCGCACGAAAATACCCACGACAAATTTGCTTCTTTCTTTTCTCTCGCGGGAAAAAAACGCTTTCGCCTCCCGTTGAAATCAATAGGAGGCGATTTCGGACTTTATTTGCCACGGTTTCCGCTGAAAAAAATGTGGCAAAAAACTCTGTGTGAACAGGGCCTTATTCTCGTGCGGATCTGCTACACGCTTGTAGCATCTGCGCCAGGAATCGAAGGGAAAGCCTCCGATTTTTGCTGTGGAAAAACACATTGAACTTTAATGGCAACGTAAGAACGGAGCATTAGTTCTGCTTACATCCTCACAAGCGCTTCACCCTCCCTTCCCCCTTCACATCGTGTTGTTGCCCTAAGTTTATCGTGTAGTCAGGAAATCTCCTACCTTACAGTATAAACAACGTAGACGATAATTCACAGGGCTCCATTATGTCCTTTCAGCCTCCGTCGGGCTGGTAGACGTCGGTTTACCTTATTTTTGAAGGATGAAATGGCGTAGTAGACTTTGTTATTCCGGAGTCCCCAGGCAGCATCACGAGTGCTCTACCCGTGGACTTTATCCCTGGGAAAGCTTCTGACATCACTGTCCATATATGCAAAGTGACATCAGAGGATTCTCTATGGCCGGAATCCCTGGCCAGAGCATTGTCGACGCTCCGGCTGTGTACTCAGGCTTTCCAAAGCTTCGGACGTCACTTTACGTGTATGGACATCAGGAACCGCGCCAGACTCCTTGGGCAGAGCGCTAGTAGAAGGCTCCAGCTCTGTTCATGGGCAGTGACTTCAGGAGTTTCCCCTGGGCCATTCCCCAGGCGACGTATCCCACTGTATGCCATACAGTCGGATATGTTTTAGCTAAATAGATCAAAATCCGGAGCATTAACCGGTCACTACCGGCTCCATGGTCTCCTTCACTGTAATTGACATCGGCACCAAAATCAGTTAATGCGTATAACGTACAAACGTGAGTGCCACAATTTCCGTTGCCCACCCCCGGTAATGGAGGGGGGTCCCCAGACATCTTGGCTGTATGGGGCCCAGAAATTCCTGATGGTGGCCCTGGCAAAGGGGTTAGGTTCACCCCTGCCTAAGAGAGCATGAGATTTCTTACTCGTGGGGTCACCCCTTCCAGCTGCAGGTCCACAAGGATGGAGGGTTGCTGATCGTTAAAGACCCGGGTAATGTTCCTGCTTTTTGCGCTGCTCTCCATTTGCCCAGAGTTTCTCTTCCTGATTGGCCATATGTTCCACCTCCACCTCCACTTCCACGATCGCACAGGCGGGGTCGATCTCCTGCATCTCCTATGGGGCGTCCTGGTGGTTGTCCTGCTGATCCGGTGTGATACCTTCCCGATGTCTCCGCCACAGTTTGCTGTTGGATTTTAATTTTTTGTGTCCATTAATATGAGGCTGTTGCCTGCTGTGTTTCACTGAGGAGACTGCCGCCTGTTTCTTTTCTTTTGTTCTAGGTGGTTACTTGTGGATCACAGGCAGGCCACTTGCTGGTGGTCGCTTGTTGCTGATGAGCTATAATATTTACTTAAATGTGAATGTTTATATTTTTCTTATTTATTTTTTATTATTATTTGCCTGTATAAATTAATTACAATCTATTGCGCGACGCCATATGTGTGTCGGCTCTTAAGGACACGCTTAATGTCTTTTTTGAGGTACACGGGCGTGACTCTACACCTCTGCCACTCCAGTGGGAAGCACTGAAATGTGTAGTTCGAGGTGTCCTGATACAGCAGGGAGCACACTTAAAGAGAGAAAAGGGGGTAGCTATTGCGCGGCACCTTGATCAGATACGGGACTTGGAATCCTGCCATAAACGCGATCCCTCCTCACAGATTTTTTCGGACTTTACCATATCGAGAGAATCATTGCGTTCTCTACTAGACCAGTCACACGCTAGGTTTAGGGATCAGATGCGGAAGCATTCTTATTAATTTGCAGACAAATGTGGTAGGTCTTTGGCGAAGATTTTACATCCCCGTACACAGGCGTCATTCATTCCTAAAATTATGTCTCCCACTGGCGGTAAAGTTCATGATCCGGTTGGCATTACTGAATGTTTCCGACACTATTACTCTGACTTGTATAATCTCAAAGGACATTTTCATGATATGGCATAGCCCTCCCCCTCTTGTATATAGTGCTACACAGCAATCCCCCTTAGATATAGTGATACACAGCGCTCCCTACTATATAGTGCTATACAACAATCCCCCCTTGTATATAGTGCTACACAGCGTCTCCCCCTTGGACCTGCAGCTCTTGTAATTGCTCAGTATAATGCCCCCATAGCTGCTACACAGTATAATGTCCCCATAGCTGCGACACAGTATAATGCCTCCATAGCTGCGACACAGTATAATGCCTCCAGAGCTGCGACACAGTATAATGCCTCCATAGCTGCAACACAGTATAATGCCTCCATAGCTGCAACACAGTATAATGCCTCCATAGCTGCGACACAGTATAATGCCTCCATAGCTGCAACACAGTATAATGCCTCCATAGCTGCAACACAGTATAATGCCTCCAAAGCTGCAACACAGTATAATGTCCCCATAGCTGGGACACAGTATAAATGCCTCCATAGCTGCAACACAGTATAATGCCTCCATAGGTGCGACACAGTATAATGCCTCCAAAGCTGCGACACAGTATAATGCCTCCATAGCTGCGACACAGTATAATGCCTCCATAGCTGCGACACAGCATAATGCCTCCATAGCTGCGACACAGTATAATGCCTCCATAGTTGCGACACAGTATAATGCCTCCATAGTTGCGACACAGTATAATGCCTCCATAGTTGCGACACAGTATAATGCCTCCATAGTTGCGACACAGTATAATGCCTCCATAGCTGCGACACAGTATAATGCCTCCATAGCTGCGACACAGTATAATGCCTCCATAGCTGCGACACAGTATAATGCCTCCATAGATGCGACACAGTATAATGCCTCCATAGCTGCGACACAGTTGAATGCCTCCATAGCTGCGACACAGTAGAATGCCTCCATAGCTGCGACACAGTAGAATGCCCCCATAGCTGCGACACAGTATAATGCCCCCATAGCTGCGACACAGTATAATGCCCCCATAGCTGCAACACACTATAATGCCCCCATAGCTGCAACACACTATAATGCCCCCATAGCTGCAACACACTATAATGCCCCCATAGCTGCAACACAGTATAATGCCCCCATAGCTGCAACACAGTATAATACCCCCATAGCTGCAACACAGTATAATACCCCCATAGCTGCAACACAGTATAATGCCCCCATAGCTGTGACACAGTATAATGCCCCATAGCTGTGACACAGTATAATGCCCCATAGCTGTGACACCGTATAATGCCCCATAGCTGTGACACCGTATAATGCCCCATAGCTGTGACACAGTATAATGCCCCCATAGCTGCGACACAGTATAATGCCCCCATAGCTGCAACACAGTATAATGCCCCCATAGCTGCAACACTGTATAATGCCTCCATATGTACGTACCTAATAAATAAAAAAACATAATTACTTACCTATCCCGGTTCCCACGACGGTGGGGGATGCTTCTCCTCCTCTGCACTATGCTGTGAGTGACTCCGTGCAGACAGGCGCGATGACGTCACTACATCGCGCCTGCCTGCACCGAGCCGCTCACGGCAGAGTGAATGCTGGAGCGAGGCTCAAGCATTCAACCCAACTGTATCTGCGTCCTGCGGACACAGATTCAGTTGGAAGCGGGACAGCGCGGCAGTTAGCAGCGCTGCATAGTTTTGCAGTGTGTGCGGTTCGGGCGGCGATTGGCCCCCTGGGAGCCTCGGGCTCCGGGCGGCCGCCCGAACCGCCCATATTATAATCCGCCAATTGGCAGCTGAGTGGTTTTGGAGAGAGGGAGGGAGCTCCCTCTCATGCCACTGACACCCGGCGATAAGATCGCCGAGTGTCTGTGTCTGCGATGGCAGCCAGGGGCCTAATAAAGGCCCCCAGGTCTGCCTGTAATGAATGCCTGCTAGATCATGCCGGAGGCATGACCTAGCAGATGCCTGTCCATTTTAAACGGACAGGCAGTAATACACTGCAATACAAAAGTATTGCAGTGTATTATAAATGCGACCGGATGATCACATATGTAAGTCCCCTAATAGGACAAGTAAAAAAAAAAAAGTTGAATAAAGTTAATAAAAAAAAAAGTGAAAAAAAAAAATGAGAAACCCACTTTTTCCCCTTACAAAATGCTTTATTATTAAAAAAAACACAATAAAGCAAAAAGGTTATGCATATTTGGTATCGCCGCGTCCGTAACGACCCCGACTATAAAGCTGTTACATTATTTAACCCGCACGGTGAACGCTGTAAAAAAAAAAAAAAAACATTATAAAAATTGCTGTTTTCTGTTAATCCTGACTTTAAAAAAATGTGATAAAAAGTGATCAAAAAGTCGCATCTACTCTAAAAACATACCAATAAAAACTACAAGTCGTCCCACAAAAAACAAGCCCTCATACAACTGCATCGGCGGAACAATAAAATAGTTATAGCTCTTCGAATGTGACGATGGAAAAACTTAAAAAATGGCTTCGTCATTAGGGCCCAGAATGCAAGCAGGGGGAAGGGGTTAAAATCAGAAACATGAATGTTTACATACAATGTAAATAAACATTTTGACAGAATATATCAAAGAACAATAGTATCAATAATTTACATCGCTATTTTTAATTGGACTGAAATAAGTCTGCATGAAATATTGTCTATAGCATAAAAGGAATCATAATGAATGCGCAGGTGTGTATATATAGAAAAAGATTTTAACAGGTTCCCGACCGCTGGCTGTATTTTTACGGCCAGCGGTCAGGGTCTCTGAAGTCCTCTGTATAGACTAATTACGGCGGCACTTCAGAGACTGTGCATGCGTGATCGCCTGCACACAGCTCTATGCCCTGGCTGTTGCTAACAGCCATGGGCACTGGGCAGAATGTCAGGGGCCAATCCTTTGGCCCCTGAACATGTGATCGCTGTGACAACCTATCACCACTTTTCTGGCAGCAAATCTCCTGCCTCTTTTCTTCTCCTCAAACATTGTTTCAGTGTGAGGAGAAGAAGAGACTCGAGAGAATTGCTGCCAGAAGAATACAGTTACAAAAAAATACAGTTACACTATAAAACATTCTATATAGATAGATTTCTATCTATCTATACAATCTATCTATCCATCTATCTTTTTTTCTATCTACCTCTCTTTCTTTTATTCTATTAGAATAGGCAGTATATAATTTTTATATATATATATATATATATATATATATATATATATATATAATATATATAGCAGATATTTAAAAAAATGGCGACAGCACCCTGCAACACTAATGCCACCTAAACCACTAAATATAAATAGATATGCACTAAAGCTAAATCTACCTACAAATAGGGAGGTTCTTAGTGCACATTTTGATCAAAAAGTGTTAGCCCACCTGCCACGACAAGGCGACCTCTGTAAGGTGGGAACCTACGCTGCACATACACCCAGAACTGGGACTAAGCCTACATATATACCTGGGGATGGTAGGATCCAGCATTGAACTGATTAAAATCACCCAGGGCAGAGTGGGAGGAGTGCAAGAACAACAAGTGGAGGCAGTCACCAACCCCACATATATGGATACCATAAACACAACAAAATATATAATATATATAGCAATAGCGGTTTATTTTTTGTTAGCGGTAGTGTAGATATATATACCAGTTAGTTTGTGTGTTTTATAAAAAAAAAAATAAAAAAAAAATTGTTTAGTTAGTGTTAGTGTTAGTGACGTTATGGCGAGGAAGTTGTTTAGCGCCGAGGAGGCATAGGCCATGCTGTGGCCTGAGTCGGAGACCGCATCAGAGATGGCGTCAGAGATGGAACCTGTTTTGGGCAGTGACGATGATAGCGTCACTTCAGGTTCATCTTCAGGGGACGTTATCGCTGATGCAGTTGAAACTGCAGAACATGAAAGCGCAGGGCCAAGTAGCGCTGTAGAACGGGACAGCCTGGTCCCTCCAGTCCAGGCTCTTGTATGGGCACCTGCCCCATCTTTTGGGGCTAGAATCCACGGATTTACTGCCACTCCTGGCATAACCGTGGACAATACAAATTTTGTCCAAATGGATTACTTCCATTTATCTATAACGGGCGACATCCTAAATCTGATTGTCCACTAAACGAATTTATATGCCACTCAATATATAAGGCAGAAACCTTCATCCACCCATGCCAGAGATTGGACGCCCACCAATTTGCAGGAATTAAAAAAAAAATTGGGGCTCACCCTAAATATGGGTATTGTCAAAAAGTCCTCCATTAGGTCTTACTGGTCAACAAGACCCGCCCAAGCCACCCCAGTATATTCTGCAGTAATGCCCTGGTGTCGTTATGAGACAATAATGAGGTTCCTCCACTTCAACGACAACGCACAGGCCCCCCCAAGTACCGATGCAAACCGGGATCGGTTGTTCAAAATTAGACCCCACTGATAAATTCCCTGAATAATTTATTTCTGCAACTCTACACCCCTGAGCAGAATGTAAGCGTGGACGAATCCCTCCTCAACTTCCATGGAAGACTTTCGCCAATATCTACCTTCCAAAAGGGCAAGATATGGCGTTAAGCTTTATAAACTGTGCGAAAGAGGGTCAGGATATACCACCGCCTTCAGGATTTATGGAGGGCGGGACCGCTCAATAAATGTTCCTGGATGCCCCCCTGATCTTTCCACCAGCAGTAAGATCGTGTGGGAGATAATGCAGCCTCTGCTTCACTAGGGGTACCACCTGTACTGTGATAATTTTTATTAGAGTGTGCCCCTGTTTAGGCATTTGCATGCTGCAAGGACTGGGGCATGTGGTACCATGCGCAAAAATCGAATTGGTTTTCCACAGCAATTAGTGGGGAAGCGCATGGTAAAGGGGGACTCCTGTGCTTATGCATCTGAGGAATTGCTGGCGGTCAAGTTCAGGGATCGCAAAGACGTGTATGTGCTAAGCACGATTCATACCGCAGGAACAGTGGCAGTGAGGGAAAGGGGGGCAACATCGGACAAGCACAAACCAGTGAGCGTGTCCGAATATAACATGTACATGGGGGGGGTGGATTTAAGCGACCAGGTTTTACAGCCCTATTTAGTGAAGCGAAAAACAAAAACCTGGTACAAAAAAGTGGCCATTTATTTGTTACAGGTGGTCATCCACAATTCATTTGTGCTCTACAAAAAAAACAGAGGCAGAGACACATACCTGGATTTCCAGGAGAAAATTATTGAAGGCCTCATTTTTGACGTTCAGGACACCAGAGAATGCCCCCAGTCTGAGGATGCCAGGCGACTGACTGAAAGTCACTTCATCAGTCGGATTCCCCCAACACCAACCAGAAGCAACCCCCAGAAAAAGTGCCGCGTCTGCAGAAAAGACGGGTACCGCAAAGATTCCCGATATTTCTGTCCATCATGTCCCTCGCAACCAGGCCTGTGCATTGAGCCATGTTTTAAAAAATACCTCACTGTTCTGCATTATTAGATTTTAGTTAATTCGTTGAAAATATATTTGCCCTACATTACATTTTTATTTTTCCCCTGATTTTACTCCACGGGTGAGGGAGGGAATGGGTGGGGGGTGGATGTCATGTTTGCTTATTTTCTAAAGTTCATCTGCTGGAGAGCTCCATTTGCATAAACCTGCAATTTCTTATTTTAGAAAACCCAAAAAAATAGATTCCCATTATACCCCTAGATGAATATTTTGGGATTTCTGCTTCAAGAGCAGATATTTTGGGAAGTGTTATAGAAACTCTGTGTTTTGTAAAACCAGCTTTGAAAAAAAGCGATTTGTGAAATAAGCTTCTTCTATCGTCCGCCCTCCTACATCTCTATGTGATAATAAGGCCCACATATTTGGTATCCCCATGCATGGGAGAAGAGGCAGAATATGAAAGGAGATGAATTTTGTCCGTGGTCTATACCGTGTGTGAAAAATACTAGCATAAACTGACGCATTTGCTAAAAAAAAGCTAATTTTATTTTGTTACATCTTATTCAAGAAACTTT
Organism: Rhinoderma darwinii; assembly: GCF_050947455.1. Taxonomy (NCBI): domain Eukaryota; kingdom Metazoa; phylum Chordata; class Amphibia; order Anura; family Rhinodermatidae; genus Rhinoderma; species Rhinoderma darwinii. The sequence goes on from NC_134691.1 coordinate 243,942,904, forward strand.
CAGAAGACAACAGGACTGTCTAAAAATATGATAAACCCCTTGAAGGAAACCTTGTGGGGTCTACTTGTGTGAATGAAGTCATTCATGGGGTATTTCTAATCTTTCAGCAGCATTACACCCCCCAGAAAACCGTATGCTGCTATAAAATCAAATGCAAAATTCCTGGACCAAAAAGGCCAAAAAGCCTCCTTTTATGCCAAGCCCTGGCACATGCCCGCACAGTGAATAAGGCATACATATTTGGTATCCCCATGCACGGGAGAAGTGGAAGAATGTGAAAGGAGATTAAGTTTGTCCGTAGTCCATACTGTGTGTGAAAAATGCTAGCGTAAACTGACGCAATTGATAAATTCTTGCATTTTTTTCCAATTTTGCCCACTTTAGAGAAAAAAATAAAAATGATATATACTGACAAATGCCCTATCTGTCCTTTAAAAAGAGTGTAAAATTCAAAGATGAACTTTATTCACCTGCAGAGTTATAGTCATCTAAAGAAGCGCATAGCAAAATTGTGAAATTTGCTCTGGTCATTTAGCTGTAAAACAGCCTAGTCCTTAACCGGTTAAGGTATTAATTTATGCTGCACAGCCAAACTTTTTGCGGTATGCAAGGGAAAATTTAAACCCATGCAAGCAGTAAATACTCGGTAAGCTACAGAGACAAATGTTATATAACTATTACGATGGTATAGTATCATGCGCTACACATGATATACTAAGTCATAGTTTTATTAAAGGTGAATGAACATCAGTATTAATATGACTTACTTATCTTTAGAAGAGATGTGTTAGAACTAATGTATTGCGCCTCGACGCGCGTTTCTCTCAGTATTCCTCAGGAGGCGTGATTGAAAGGACAGAGAAGGAGGCGGATATAGAGACGGTCAGCCAATAGAGAAGACCGTGGAGAATAGCAGGTGAATGATAACTATACTAATGATATGCATATGTGGCGTACTCTCTATCCAAGACATCAATGCGTGAATCGAATATCGAACTCGGTCATATGACCTGGATGCACGGGTATACTACGACATCCTGCCCAAAAAGACAACAACCGTATATATCTTGGATTCAATTACTATTAACCTGTTAGTGACCGCCAATACGCCTTTTAACGGCGGCCACTAACGGGCTTTATTCTGATGCATATGCCTTTTTATGGAACTGCATCAGGATAAAGTTAACAGAGCAGGGAGCTGTCAAATCTCCCTGCTTTCAGCTGCCAGAGGCAGCTGAGGGCTGGGGGCATCCCTGCTCTGCCGTGTGAGATCGATATAAGTATCGATCTCACCCGTTTAACCCCTCAGATGCGGTGCACAATAGCGTGCACCGCATCTGAGTGGTTTTGGAGAGAGGGAGGGAGCTCCCTCTCTCTCCCACCGACACCCGGTGATAAGATCGCCGAGTGTCTGTGGCTCCAATGGCAGCCGGGGGCCTAATAAAGGCCCCCAGGTCTGCCTGTGATGAATGCCTGCTAGATCATGCCGGAAAAAAAAGGAAAAACCCACTTTTTCCCCTTACAAAATGCTTTACTATTAAAAACCCAAAATAAAGTAAAAAAGTTACGCATATTTGGTATCGCCAGGTCCATAACGACCCCGACTATAAATCTATTACATTTTTTAACCCGCACGGTGAACGCCGTAAAAAATGTAATAACAAACCATGGAAAAATTGCTGTTTTCTGTGAATCCGGACTTTAAAAAAATGTGATAAAAAGTGATCAAAAAGTCGCATCTACTCCAAAATGGTACCAATAAAAAGTCTTCCCGCATAAAAAAAAAGCCCTTATACAACTACATCGGCGGAACAATAAAAAAGTTATGGCTCTTAAAAAATATGGAGACACAAAAACAAATAATTTTGAAAAAAAAGCGTTTTTACTGTCTAAAAGTAGTAAAACATACAAAAACTATACAAATTTGGTATCGTTGCAATCGTAACAACCTGCTGAATAAAGTTATTGTGTTATTTATATCACACAGTAAACGGCGTAGATTTAAGACGTCAAAAAGGGTGGTGAAATTCCAGGTTTTTTTCTATCCCCCCCCCCCCCCCCAAAAGTTAATAAAAGTTAATCAATAAATATGTACCTCAAAATTGTGCTATTAAAAAATACAACTTGTCCCGCAAAAAACAAGACCTTATACAGCTATGTCGACGCAAAAATAAAAAAGTTATAGCTCTTGGAATGCGACGATGGAAAAACGTAAAAAATGGCTTGGTCATTAAGGTTTAAAATAGGCTGGTCATTAAGCGGTTAAAAAACACAGCATGTGTCAAAATGTGTAAATATCTATCATACATATTTCTTTATTAGAACCATACCAGAAAGAATAGAGCTCTATAGCCAAAGTTTATATAAATATATTTATTACATAAATATAACAGAAAAAGTGGGAGTAATTATCTGATAATTGCTCTAGAGGCTATATGGAGCTACTGGTACTATCTAATCAGTCTACCGTATATGGCGGCGTATAAGACGACTGGGCGTATAAGACGACCCCCAACTTTTACCCTTAAAATATAGAATTTAAGATATACTCACCATTTCGTGCAGGAGCGCTTCACTATGGCCATCGGCGGCAGGACCCAGGACTCTCTGTCTCTTTGAACTCGCGCATGCGCAGATAGGCTGCTTCATCGCGCGAGATCTGAGAGGCAGGGAATGAGAGGAAAGGGCGGGCCAGAGGATCTTACAGAGATGTTCCCTGGCGGCTAATACCGGCTTCCCTCAGATCCGTGGCGGATTCCGTGCATCCCGGGAGCCTGTGTACCGGACTGCCGGCTCACAAGGTAACACACAACCTGTGTGTAGACAATATGTAAACTAGGGATGTCACGATACCAGAATTTGGACTTCGATACCGATACTTCGTTTAGTATTACGATTTCGATACCAATTTCGATACTTTTGCCAACAGTAATAAAAAAAAAATTCTTCCGTTTTCTGATGTGAGGCGCGACGTGTGATGAATTTTGAACGCGCCTCACATTAATAGTAATTAATCCCATCATGTTTCTCAGTCATATTGGGTTAATGTGCGAGGTACATGATGGGGTTAATTACTATTAATGTGAGGCACATGGAGGTTAAATTCATCGCACCTCGCGCCTCACATTAATAAGTGAATGAAAGCCGTGTTTATTTCATTTTTTTACAGCGTACACATCATAAATGATGCAAAAACATTGTTGTCCGCGCCATTACTGAATGTGTGTATTTTATGTATTGAGACTTATTTTAATGTTTATTGTAAAAAAGGTGAAGGTGTATTTTTTTTTAAAATTTAACAATACTTTGTTTTTACTTTATTTTTAAACTTTAATGTACTGACATATATCAGATATGTGCCAGTACATTAACCTGTGGACGGATAATACACAGGCAGTTGTTAGGACATACTTGGGTATGTCCTAACAACATGAAATATGGTAAGACAGCCCTGGGGTCCGTCAATAGACCCTGGGCTGTCTGCCCATATATGGTATGGCCCTCGATCGCGTCACAGGAATTCCCTGTGACGCGATCCAGGGGCATCCCCCCTTCTCACTTTCCCCTGAATGCTGCAGTCAGCTGTGATCGCAGCATTCAGGGGAATAACGGCGGAGATGAGCGGTTTCTCTGATCTCCGCCGTTATAGAGCGGGGCTGCGGCTGTGTAATACAGCCATTGCCCCGCTCCTGACAGGAAGTGCGCGCGCGGTCAGCATGAGGTGATGCGGCCGGCGCTGCACTAATGAGCGGCAGTTCAGGCACTGAAGACAGAACATGGGGGTGTTTTGTAGCGCGCCCGCCATGTTCTGTCTCCAGTGCCGCCGCTCATTAGTGCAGCGCTGGCCGCATTGCATCATCCTGACCCCGCGAACTTATCATGACTCAGGAGCGGGGCTGTGGCTGAATTACACAGCCGCAGCCGCGCTCCCATACATTCATGTGTTACTATACTGAGCGGTGCGGCTGCGCAGCTCAGTATCGAAATACAGGAAATAGCGGTATCGAACCGTTTAGGGATGCACAGTATTGAAACAGTATCGAAGTTTCGATGCACCGTGCATCCCTAATGTAGACAATATCCGGCATATAAGACGACCCCACACTTTTGACATTTTTTTAAGGGTGTAAAAAGTCGTCTTGTACGCCGATATATACGGTACCTTGATTGAAATAGAAAAAAATATTGAGGAGATTCAAGTAATACTCAAGACTGAACTTACCAGTGTAGCACTAGACAAGTTTTCTGAGGATCTTAAAGGAACAGTGTCATCGCAAATAATTTTTTTATATGTTAAAGATGTTAGTGCTTTAATAAAAACGTTTATATTCATTTGTGTGTTTGTGTTTTACTGTTTCTTATTTTTACACTTTTTCTTCCCTATGGGGGCTGCCATTTTTTGTTCCATTTCTGTGTGTGTCGATTAACGACACACACAGACATGGAATACGGCAGCCACAGTCCCATAGGGACTGCGAACGGCTCCCGTCCCATTGACTGCCGTGTACGGCGTCTGTGTGGGAACTGCGCATGCGCCGCTCCCACACAGTCCTGTTCGAAATTGGCGCCGTCCGGCGCCATTTTCCTGTGGACCGGAAGTCGCGGCCGGACAGTAATATTACTACTTCCGGTCGCGGCTTCCGGACTTGTGCACATGGAACAGCGGCAGCAAACGGAGCCGCGGCGGCAGGAGCAGGTAAGAGATTTCAATGTATGTTAGTGTTTGTGTGTGTTTACTACTGTATGTAAACCTACTACACTGTGGGTTACCTCAAAAAATGGCGACACACAGTGTAGGAGGTTAAACCTTTCAAACCCCTCGTTTATCCCGGCACTAGCCAGGATAAAGGAGGGGGGGATGCTGAGCTCACTAGAGCGAGGGCTTTTAACCCAATGTTGCAATGCTGCAATTTTGGGAACAGCCCCATCTAGTGACCAAAAATGGGTAGTATTATAAATTAGAAATAATTTATAATATTTCCTGGCTCGTGCCAAAAAAAATAAAAAAATTTGAACAATGTTTAATCACCCACACACTAAATGTTTAATTTTTTTAAAAAAAACATGTTTTTCTGGCAACACATTCCCTTTAATAAAGATTTTGAGAAATGGGAGAAAGATATATGTGCAGTCAAAGCAGGCAAATTCTAACGAGATGTTCAGGACTACCAGCAACACAGGTTATATACAGTGAAGGAAATAAGTATTTGATCCCTTGCTGATTTTGTAAGTTTGCCCACTGTCAAAGACATGAACAGTCTAGAATTTTTAGGCTAGGTTAATTTTACCAGTGAGAGATAGATTATATTAAAAAAAAAAAAAAAATCACATTGTCAAAATTATATATATTTATTTGCATTGTGCACAGAGAAATAAGTATTTGATCCCTTTGGCAAACAAGACTTAATACTTGGTGGCAAAACCCTTGTTGGCAAACATAGCAGTCAGACATTTTTAGTAGTTGATGATGAGGTTTGCACACATGTTAGATGGAATTTTGGCCCACTCCTCTTTGCAGATCATCTGTAAATCATTAAGATTTCGAGGCTGTCGCTTGGCAACTCGGATCTTCAGCTCCCTCCATAAGTTTTCGATGGGATTAAGGTCTGGAGACTGGCTAGGCCACTCCATGACCTTAATGTGCTTCTTTTTGAGCCACTCCTTTGTTGCCTTGGCTGTATGTTTCGGGTAATTGTCATGCTGGAAGACCCAGCCACAAGCCATTTTTAATGTCCTGGTGGAGGGAAGGAAGTTGTCACTCAGGATTTGACGGTACATGGCTCCATCCATTCTCCCATTGATGCGGTGAAGTAGTCCTGTGCCCTTAGCAGAGAAACACCCCCAAAACATAATGTTTCCACCTACATGCTTGACAGTGGGGACGGTGTTCTTTGGGTTATAGGCAGCATTTCTCTTCCTCCAAAAACGGCGAGTTGAGTTAATGCCAAAGAGCTCAATTTTAGTCTCATCTGACCACAGCACCTTCTCCCAATCACTCTCAGAATCATCCAGATGTTCATTTGCAAACTTCAGACGGGCCTGTACATGTGCCTTCTTGAGCAGGGGGACCTTGCGGGCACTGCAGGATTTTAATCCATTACGGCGTAGGCTGAGCTCTCACCTTCCTCAGGATCAAGGATACCCCACAAGGTGAGATTTTGCATGGAGCCCCAGATCGATGTCGATTGACAGTCATTTTGTATGTCTTCCATTTTCTTACTATTGCACCAACAGTTGTCTCCTTCTCACCCAGAGTCTTACTTATGGTTTTGTAGCCCATTCCAGCCTTGCGCAGGTCTATGATCTTGTCCCTGACATCCTTAGAAAGCTCTTTGGTCTTGCCCATGTTGTAGAGGTTAGAGTCAGACTGATTAACTGAGTCTGTGGACAGGAGTCTTTTATACGGGTGACCATTTAAGACAGCTGTCTTTAATGCAGGCACCAAGTTGATTTGGAGCGTGTAACTGGTCTGGAGGAGGCTGAACTCTTAATGGTTGGTAGGAGATCAAATACTTATTTCTCTGTGCACAATGCAAATAAATATATATAATTTTGACAATGTGATTTTTTTTTTATATAATATATCTCTCACTGGTAAAATTAACCTAGCCTAAAAATTCTAGACTGTTCATGACTTTGACAGTGGGCAAACTTACAAAATCAGCAAGGGATCAAATACTTATTTCCTCCACTGTAAGTGGCATAGAGGTAGGGACTGGTCTAGGACTGTGTCACGATCAAGATCATCCTCTGTTTCATCCCGTGCATCGGTGGATGAACACTCTAGATCAAGAGAGAGTGGAAATACCTCCGAATTTGCCAATACCCCGAGACCTCAAGGTTCGCGAAGACAGTTTGATAGACAAGTAAAACGCAAGAAAATGTCTAACGATCACTGGGATAAGAAACCAAGACGTAATTTAGAGGTAACAAACCTTTCCTCACATGCCCTCTCTGATGCCCAATGTGAGGTTTTGGGCAAAGGGCTAACTTTCTCACCCACTAACTCCTTTAACTTTTTCACAGCTTTAAAAGATTTACATCTGTTTGCAAGGAAAGTGGTGTTGAAAAAGTTACACAGTAGGGGAGATATACCCCCGGAAATGAATAGCCCGATGGAAAGGGAAACTCTGTTAGCATTGGAAGACTTATTGCGGGAACAAACCACGGATGTACCAGGTATGTTCCCTACAGCTGTTGTGCCAAAATCCACCAGATTTCCCCCCTTGTCCCTATGCCCTCAGGTGGAAATTTTTACCAAGTTAGTCGTTGATGATTTAAAAAAATTATCCACCCACAGGACCAATGATAATTTGACATCTGATCAGAGGAATGCACTGAGGGAATTACAATCACTTGATGATGTAGCTATTAAAGCTGCGGACAAGGGGGGTAATGTCGTGATTTGGCCAATAGCTAAATATGAGAAAGAGGCCTTTAGACAGTTACTGGATAGACAGACCTATGCTAAATTACCTTATAATCCGATGGGTCTTTTTTCACGTGAATTGCTTGGAATCCTAAATGGGGCATACGAAAAAGGTATCATCCCTAAGAAGATTTATGATGGGTTGGTGACCAATGATCCGAAAATCCCAACATTATACTTTCTGCCCAAGATACACAAGAATCCCATCGATCCCCCTGGGCGTCCGATCGTCTCTGGCATTGACGGACTTAGTGATCGATAAACTTACATATAGGATCACAATCTAAAACCAATGGTGACGGATTTACCCCCCTATGTCAAAGATACGACGGACATCCTAGGAAGGATCGATGGGATTCAAATTGAACAAAATATGTATCTCGTAACAGCAGATATAGAGTCACTCTATACTAGTATAAGGCATGATGATGGACTGAGGGCGGTCCGCTTCTTCCTGGGGACCAGCAACTGGGATGGCCCACTTTGTGATTTGATTATGGATTTATTACAATTTATTTTGAGTCACAATTTCTTTGTGTTTAAAGACTCTTTTTATTTACAGAAGCAAGGCACTGCAATGGGGGCGGCGTGCGCTCCGTCCTATGCAAACCTGTTTCTCGGCTTCAGGGAGAGACAGGTTTTCCAAGGGGACGGCGCCTGCGCCGCCGACCATGTGCTATTTTGGACACTGTGTATTGATGATATTTTCTTTATTTGGCAAGGATTGGAGTCTGGACTGATGAGTTTTATGCAGCAGTTGAATGAAAATTAATTTAATATCAAATTGACACATAAATATCATTCACACCGGGTGGAATTTCTGGATATACAGATTTTCGCAGACACCTCTGGTTTCTTACATACAGACGTCTTTCGTAAGACAACATCTGTTAATGCCCTGCTGCACGCCTCATCAGCACATACTCCTTCCACCATTAAAGCCATCCCAGTTGGACAGTTCCTCAGAATGAAGCGGATCTGCTCCTCTAATGTCTTGTTCGAACAACAATCTAAAGATCTTACAAATAGATTTAAAGATAGAGGTTACAGCAACAGAAATATCAAATTAGGATACAGAAGAGCGAGAGCAACTCCCCGCAGTGATCATTTGAGATCTACGGTATACGATTTATATCCACATATAATGGGCAGTGGGATGTGATGAGAACTATCTTAGCGAGACACTGGCCCATTTTGAGATCAGAACCACAACTAGCACAAAATTTACCGGAGAGACCTTTGATGACAGCTAGAAGGGCGAGAAACCTCAAAGATTTCCTCGTTAAAAGCCACTATATACCGCGACAATTATGTCCGTTTGGCTCACGAGGACCCAGAAAGGGATGCTATCCCTGTGGAGATTGTAAATCTTGTGCTAATATCTGCCGTGCAACTGATTTTCTGACGGTTGATGGAACGAGGCTGTTTGAGATTAGGGATTATATCTCATGCAGCACCACACATGTGATATATTATGCCACATGTGGGTGTCCGAAAGTACAAGACATCATGGGGGGCTAGTGAGATTGAAGATCCAGCACAACTAAAGACGCTCCCGTGACATTTTAAAGCATATCACGACTGTAATCCCAGAACATTATTAATACGGGGAATTGATAGAATACATTGTGGCATCAGAGGTGGCAATGTGAAGAAGGTCTTGGCACAAAAAGAGTGCAAGTGGATTGTCCTGTTGGGATCAATGAAACTGCATTGACTTAATGAAAAATTGAGTTTTGTTCCTTTTTTATAATCCCTACTACTTAGATTTTATTAATTATGTTTTGTATTGTGATGTCTTTTTTAGGTGTTCTTTTATCTATCTCTCATGTCCGATTGCCTTAACTTGGAGATATGATTCAAGCCATCTGAACGCTCCGAATGTTTTGGAGAGTGATGTAAAGTGGGAGTGAAAACTTGCCGATTCTATTTCATGAATGTGCTGTTTCATTACCATTTGCGTTATATATATTTTTTCTATCTTGATAAGATCATACAGGGGCTTTTCTTCTTTTTATTATACTGTTAAATTGTCTATTCTAGAAAATATGTTTAATACCCTTGATAGCCTCCATTTTTTTTATGTAATAGCTTGCCATGGTAATATCATATTTATACTTCTATTTACACTATTATCATTCCTTTACACTGTAATTTCTGTAAAGTATTTTTTTATTCATATTTGTTCCCTGCACTATTTATGAGTTAATATTAACCCCGTATTTATGTATATATTGGTTATTTTAAATATAATTGTTGCACAATTCACATTTGTTTTTTCCTATTATATCACGTATTTGTGTCTATACATGATCTTGTGTCTTTATATCATGTTCTTCTACACTAGTTTGCCCTGTCTTACTGTGCCCTATTTATTTATTTTTTATTTATTATCCCCTTCACGTCACTTTAGTTCCCGTATGATCTATGTTATTTTGAACAGTAGTGTAAATGGATCTCCCCCTAATAATGATATTAGATACTTACATCTCTATTCATGTTATCCATCTCCCTTGTGATGATGAGCGCATGCCGTCTGTTGTCGCTGGCGGCGATGCACGGCCCCCTTCGGCTTCTTTCACGCACTGCGCATGTCCGGGACTCCCATTACGCTTCGGGAATCCGGATGTGTGCTACAGCATGTGAGGCCGGAAGTGGGCCATGCCTCGTTTCCAGTCGCGTCAGAGCGCATGCGCCGAGTGTTCATTACGGCGATGTGCTACACCCTAATACATGCAGTAATACATTATTTAAGGATCGGACATGCTCCTGTACTGAGCACATACCCCCTGAGGAAGCACTCAAGGCGAAACGCGCGTTGGGGTGGCTGTGGCAGAGCCAACATTGGTGTCAATACTCCCTTCTTTCCGATGCTATAATGGGTAAGCCTGTTTTCTGACGGTTATTACATATAGTGATACCTTCCCCTGTCTTTTCCCCACTTCTATCAGTGTTTAATTTAAAGTATATGGGATACTAGAAGACATTAGGGCCTATTAGAACCAAACTTTTTGTGGGCTAAATAGATATATACACTCATATATGTTTTGCATCCAGTCAGTACAGTCTATGTAATCCATTGCATCTTGTACTCAGTAATTTCCATGTTGTGCTCCACAATACCACACTATATGTACTAGAGTCTTGCGATTATATGTATTTTTAAATGTCTGTTATATTTATGTAATAAATAAATTTTTTATATTTATATAAACTTTGGCTATAGAGCTCTATTCTTTCTGGTATGGTTCAAATGGCTATGGAGCAGCCTATATGGTAAAATATGGGGGGATGTTGGTATATTAAACATTACCCAGCCTTTAACAATTATGCATGTGGAGCTTGTCTATTTACAAATATTTCTTTATTAGTAAACCTCAAGTCAGGATCGTCGCTCCCCTCGATAGTCTAGTCTGGTCCGCATGGAAACCATCAGCTACTGCCGCATCGCACTTGTGCAAGCGAGACCAGCCACCCGCAGACCCATCCGGACTGGTCTGTGACAGTGGGGCGTCTCACTGACACACCCACAAGGTAGCGGAAGCAGCCAGGGATCCGGAATCCAACCAAGGATCTATAGACAATATTTCATGCAGACTTACTTCAGTCTGATTAAAAATAGCGATGTAAATTGTAGATACCATTGTTCTTTGATATATTCTGTCAAAATGTTTATTTACATTGTATGTAAACATTCAGGTTTCTGCTTTTAACCCCTTAATACTGAAGGTATTTTAACCCCTTAATACCGAAGGTGTTTTAAACTTTAGTGACCAGAGCAATTTTCGCAGTTTTGCTATTCAAAGATGTAACGCAGTATAAGGGCTTATTCAGACGAACGTATGATACGTCCGTGCAATGCGCGTGATATTCACACGCGTCGCACGGACCTATGTTAGTCAGACTGTCAGTGATTTTCACGCAGCGTATGTCCGCTGCGTAAAACTCACGACATGTCCTATATTTGGCCATTTTTCGCGCATCACGCACCCATTGAAGTCAATGGGTGCGTGAAAACCGCGCACGGCACACGGACGCACTTCTGTGTGCCGCGCGTGATGCGCGCTACAGTAGTCAAAACTGTGAATGAAAACAGAAAAGCACCATGTGCTTTTCTGTTTACAAACATAAAAACAGAGTGTCATAATGATGGCGGCTGCGCGAAAATCACGCAGCCACGCATCATATGGTGATGACACACGTAGCTTTTATGGACCTTTTGCGCGCGCAAAACGCACACACTCGTGTGAATCCGGCCTAACTCTGTATGTGTTTTATGTATCGATGTGAATTTTGCACTGTTTTCTTGGGACATGTAGTGCTTCCTTTTTGTGGTGTATATATATATAGGTAACATTTTTGTTACTTTTTTTTATAGCCGTGGAAAGACAGAAAAAAAAAAGAACAATTTAGATTTTTCATCATTTAAAATGTAACAGTTTGAAAATAAAAGTAATTGTATCATACAAATGTATTGAAATATATGTTTTCATTTATCCTGATCATAAGAACACCTGACTTGGAGGTGCAGTTTTTTTTTTTTTGACCAGAAATATAGTATAAAACACAAGCCCCCTTTTTTCAATTGCGCACTAAAATGTCTTCATTTCGTTTTTTACGCCATGGTATTAATGTATGGGTAATGGACTTGAAGTCCAATAAATAATGGTAAAAAAAAAACTGTGTTCTAAAAACTAGACACCTTAAAGTCTATTTCTATTGGTTCAATTTCTGTTTTAACCCTTCACACTTTTAATGCCATAGTACTGGAGTGGCAGACTGTCAGAATTTAGCAAAAATTACCATGATACAAAAAAATACACACCCCAAATTCTATTTTTAGCGGTTCAATTTCTGTTTTAACCCTTCACACTTTTTACAGAAATTGCCCAAACTTGGGCCAAAAAAATGTAAATTGCATTTTGTTTACAAAAGTGTCAATTTTCTTAAGCCATTTCGAAACACCATATGACATACTGGTAATAGTGACACCATTTCACATTCTGCTATTTCTCCCGTGTACGGTGATACCAAATATGTGTGTCTAATCTATTATATGGACCCGTTATAGGGCATATCATAGAAGGAGTCCATTTTGGCTTTTGGAGGCCTGTCACACCAGAGTTAATTTTAGTGCACCATGCTGCATTTGCCATAGTTGTCATGGACACTGGGTTTGTTGACCCACTAGGCCGCTCCGCCGTAGCGGGGAGGCAGCTGACCAGGTCACAGTCTATGCGAAAGTAAAATGGCAGACAGTAATGCTTGGGTACCTGAAATAGTCCAGGCGGTGGCTGTGGCTTCAGCACGGATGGAGGCAGGTGCGGCAAGTGGCGCCAGACGTGGCGGGCAGTATCCGATGAGTGGTAGACACTTTACGTGGCAGATGACACTTGACGTGGCAGATGGCACTTGACGTGGCAGATGGCCCTTGACGTGGCAGATGGCACTTGACGTGGCAGATGGCACTTGACGTGGCAGATGGCACTTGAACGCGGGTAGGCACAGGAACAATACGGAATACAGGAACGGTAACAGGGCACGGGTAACAGCTGGAACGGGAGACACTAAGGGACCATTTGCGAAACAGACTGGGAAAGACAAACAACGCTCAGGCAAGGATTAGAAGGCCAGGGGCCTTCTTATAGACCAGGAAATCGTGGCAGTTGATGATGATGACTATTTCCTAATTGCGTGCGCTGGCCCTTTAAGGCCGGGCGCGAGCACCCTACGGGACCCAGCCGGACGGAGTGGAAGTGAGCGCTGGCATCTCCTAGGAGGGAGACGGAGGCCAGCGCTCACAGATCCATGGCTGCGGGCGTCGGGAGGTGAGTAAACCCGACGGCCCGCGGCCATGGGCGCTACAGTATCCCCCTCTTACGCCCCCTCTTCTTGGGGCCAGAGTGAGAGAGGAACTTTTTAATAAGAGTAGGGGCGCTGAGGTTCTCTTCTGGCTCCCAGAACCTCTCCTCAGGACCAAACCCTCTCCAGTCCATCAAATAGAAAGTCCTTCTTCCTACCCTCTTGAGGTCCAGGATCTCCTTTACCTCGAATACATCAGAAGGGCCGCTGGGAGCAACTGTGGAACTAGAGGTCTTGCTGTAGCGGTTCAGGACCACTGGTTTCAGGAGGGACACATGGAAGGAGTTAGGGATTCTGAGGGTAGGGGGCAGCCGCAGCTTATAGGAAACAGGGTTAATTTGTTGCAGGATCTCGAAAGGACCAAGGAACCTGGGAGCAAACTTGTATGAAGGCACCCTCGAGCGAATGTTCCGAGAGGACAGCCAGACTTTAGTCCCAGGAAGATACTGAGGCGGCTCTCTTCTCTTGGTATCTGCCTTACGCTTCATGCGATCTACCGCCAGCAAAATAGAGGACCGGGTCTGTTGCCAGATTTGCAGGAAGTCCCCATATGCAGAGTCAGCAGCGGGTACCTGAGATGAAGTCGACACTGGAAGAGGAACTCTGGGATGTTGACTGTACACGATGTGAAACGGAGTGGAAGTGGTGGACTCACTTGTGTGGTTATTATATGAAAACTCGGCCCATGGAAGAAGCTGTACCCAGTTATCGTGCTGTGAAGTGATGAAGTGGCGGAGATAATTTTCCATGATCTGGTTGATCCTCTCATCTTGCCCATTGGACTGGGGGTGATAGGCAGAGGAAAAGTCTAAACTCACATCCAGGAGTTTACAGAGGGCTCTCCAGAACTTGGAGGTAAACTGAACCCCCCGGTCGGACACAATGTGAAGAGGCAAGCCATGCAGGCGGAAGATGTGCTGAATGAAGAAACTTGCCAGTCGAGGAGCAGAGGGTAGGCCGGTCAGCGGGATAAAATGTGCCATCTTAGAGAACCGGTCCACCACCACCCAGATGGTGTTGCATCCTGCTGAGAGAGGAAGGTCAGTGACAAAGTCCATAGCGATGTGCTGCCAGGGGGCACTGGGTACAGGCAGGGGTTGAAGCAGGCCGACAGGCTTGCTGTGAGTCACTTTGTTAGAGGCACACACCGTGCAAGCAGAGACAAAGTCCAGAACATCCTTCGGTAGCGTGGGCCACCAGAAGTGACGAGCGATCAGGTCTTGGGTTTTACGGACACCAGCGTGCCCAGCTAGTTTAGAACTGTGTCCCCAGCGGAGAATTCTTTTTCTGTCTGCCAACCGAACAAAAGTTCTCCCCGGAGGGATATTTCTAAGCTGCAGAGGATTGGCGGTGACCACGCAGGATGGGTCTATGATCGTCTGAAGGGACTCCACCGTGTCTTCCGTTTCAAATTATCTGGACAGGTCATCGGCCCTCACGTTCTTGTCAGCGGGACGGTAGTGGAGCAGAAATTGGAAACGGGTGAAGAACAGTGACCACCTGGCTTGACGAGGATTCAGTCTTTGAGCGTACTGAAGGTAAGTGAGATTCTTGTGGTCGGTGAAGATCAGGATGGGGTGAGCAGCGCCCTCCAGAAGATGTCTCCACTCCTCCAGAGCCAGTAGCTCCCGATCTCCAATGGAATAATTGCGCTCAGCAGAGGAAAACAGTCTTGAGTAGTAGCCACATACTACTCCCTTTCCTTTGGAGCTCCTCTGGAACAGAAGTGCGCCTGCACCAACAGAGGAAGCGTCCACTTCCAGTGAGAACTGCTGAGATACGTCAGGGTGATGGAGGATCGAAGCTGAAGTGAAGGCTTTCTTGAGGCTAATGAATGCGGACTCTGCCTCTGGAGTCCATACCTTGGCGTTCACACCCTTCTTGGTAAGGGTAGAGATGGGGGCCGTCAGAGAAGAAAAGTTCGGAATAAACTGGCGGTAGAAATTGGCGAAACCCAGGAACCGCTGTATGGCCCTTAGGCCTTGAGGACGTGGCCATTCCAGGACAGACTTTAACTTCTCAGGGTCCATCTTAAGGCCTTGATCCGAGATGACATAGCCCAGGAAGGGCAAAGACCTCTTTTCAAAGGTGCATTTCTCTAACTTGGCATTCAAGCGATTCTCTCTTAGTCGCAGAAGAACTTGACAAACATGCCTCCGATGGGTCATCAGATCTGGGGAGAAAATTAGAATATCATCGAGATAAACTACAAAACACGTATAGAGGAGATCTCGGAAGATGTCATTAACGAACTCCTGAAATACTGCGGGAGCGTTACACAGTCCGAAGGGCATCACTAGGTATTCATAGTGCCCATCGCGAGTGTTATATGCCGTCTTCCATTCGTCACCCCGGCGAATCCGGATTAGATTATAGGCCCCCGCAGATCTAGCTTGGAAAAAATTTTGGCTCCTCGTATGCGATCAAACAGCTCGGAAATGAGTGGCAACGGGTATTTGTTCTTGACCGTGATCTGATTGAGACCACGGTAGTCAATGCAGGGTCGGAGAGATCCATCTCTCTTTTTAACGAAGAAGAATCCTGCCCCGGCCGGGGAGGAAGATTTTCGAATAAAACCCCTCTCCAAGTTCTCCTTGATATAGGCTGACATCGATAAAGTCTCTGGCAAGGAGAGAGGATATACTCGTCCACGGGGAAGAGAAGCATTGGGAACCAGTTCAATTGGACAGTCATAATTCCGATGTGGAGGAAACGTCTCAGCCTCTCGTTTGCAGAAGACATCCGCAAAACTGGCATACTGAGAAGGTAGATCGGAGAGTGACTGAGGCAGAGGGGGCACAACAGGACGGACTTGTGACAGGCAATGGCTATGGCATCTGGAACCCCATTGAAGAACTTCTCCAGAACTCCAGTCGAGTGTCGGGGCGTGTAGACGGAGCCATGGCAGACCAAGCAGGATAGGATTGATAGCCTTGGGTAGTACCAGGAAGGAGATCTGCTCTGAGTGAAGAGCTCCGACCCGTAATGTCAACGGCTCAGTGATGAGCATGATTGGATCAGGCAACGGTAGACCATTCACAGAGGCAACTGCCAGGGGTCTCTCCAGACGGACTGTGGGTAGTTGAAACCGATCCACTAGATCTTGGTGGATAGAATTAGCAGCCGCTCCAGAGTCAAGATAGGCGGAGGAATGATGTGATGCCTGTCCGGTGACGATGGCCACAGGTATCGATAATTTGGAAGAGGTTTTAACGTTTGGAGACGTTCCACCTAGAGTTGCCTCTCCAACCAACCCTAGGTACTGGAGTTTCCCGGTTTCTGTGGGCATTGGCGCACAAAATGACCCTTGAGGCCGCAATACATACAAAGTCCAGAGGAGCGTCTGCGCTGCTTCTCCTGTTCAGATAACCGGACTCTGTCTACCTGCATGGGTTCCTCAGGTAGCGCACTAAGAGTGGACAATAGTGGTCTCTGGGCAGAGGGTGCTGGTCTGTGGGCCCGGCTCTCCTGACGAACCTCTTGAGAGTGCTCCCGGATTCTCATATCAACCCGGGTGGCTAACAGGATGAGGGCATCCAAGGTAGAAGGAAGGTCGCGGGCTGCCAGTTCGTCCTTGATGTGAGAGGACAGTCCCTGCCAGAAGGTCGCCACTAGTGCCTCATTGTTCCATGCCAGCTCAGCTGCTAGGGTACGGAAGGAGATCGCATACTCCCCTACTGTGGAGCCTTCTTGCTTGAGGGTCAGGCAGAGTGGCTGCGGCAGAGGATGTTCGACCCGGCTCCTCGAACACGGCACGAAAGGACTGCAGGAACAAGGCTAGGTCCAAGGATACAGGTCCTTGTTGCTCCAAGATTCGGTTCGCCCATGCGAGGGCCTTGCCAGCGAGGAGGGAGATAATGAACGCTACTTTGGCCTCCTCGGAGGGGAAGAGATGAGGCCGTAGCCTAAAATGCACCGTGCATTGATTGAGAAATCCTCTGCATGCTCTGGGGTCACCGTCGTAGCGAGGAGGAAGAGGCAGAGGAACTGAGGATCCGGAACAAACAGGGGGAGCAACAGGCAGTGGCACGGCAACAGCTTCAGGAGGAAGAACCGGGGGTGGAACCGCGAGTAGATCCAGGCGGACCAGAATAGAATTCACCGCCTCAAGGAGTTGATCCTAACGTGTGCGTAGGTCATGCAGCTCTTTCTGAATCTTCTGTACTGGGGTCTTTGGCTGGCCAGCGGGTTCCATGGCCTGAGCGTACTGTCACGGACACTGGGTTTGTGGACCCACTAGGCCGCTCCGCCGTAGCGGGGAGGCAGCTGACCAGGTCACAGTCTATGCGAAAGTAAAATGGCAGACAGTAATGCTTGGGTACCTGAAATAGTCCGGGCGGTGGCTGTGGCTTCAGCACGGATGGAGGCAGGTGCGGCAAATGGCGCCAGACGTGGCGGGCAGTATCCGATGAGCGGTAGACACTTGACGTGGCAGATGGCACTTGACGTGGCAGACGGCACTTGACGTGGCAGATGGCACTTGACGTGGCAGAAGACACTTGAACGCAGGTAGGCACAGGAACAATACGGAATACAGGAACGGTAACAGGGCACAGGTAACAGCTGGAACGGGAGACACTAAGGGACCATTTGCGAGACAGACTGGGAAAGACTAACAATGCTCAGGCAAGGATTAGAAGGCCAGGGGCCTTCTTATAGACCAGGAAATCGTGGCAGTTGATGATGATGACGATTTCCTAATTGCGCTCGCTGGCCCTTTAAGGCCGGGTGCCAGCGTGCGCCCTTGCCCCGTACGGGACCCAGCCGGACGGAGCGGAAGTGAGCACTGGCATCTCCTAGGAGGAAGACGGAGGCCAGCGCTCACAGATCCATGGCTGCGGGGGCGTCGGGAGGTGAGTAAACCCGACGGCCCGCGGCCATGGGCGCTACAATAGTACTGGAGTGGCAGACTGTCAGAATTTACCAAAAATGACCATGATACAAAAAAATACACACGCCAAGTTCTATTTCTAGTGGTTCAATTTCTGTTTTAACCCTTCACACTTTTTACAGAAATTTCCCAAACTTGGGCCAAAAAAATGTAAATTGCATTTTTTTTACAAAAGTGTCAATTTTCTTAAGCCATTTCGAAACACCATATGACATACTGGTAAAAGTGACACCATTTCACATTCTGCTATTTCTCCCATGTACGGCGATACCAAATATGTGTGTCTAATCTATTATATGGACCCATTATAGGGCATATCATAGAAGGAGTGCATTTTAGCTTTTTACGCCAGAGCTGATTTTAGGGAACCACGCTATATTTGCCGTGGTACTGGAGGTCATTTTGACAAGTATAAATGTCCTGCTAATATTCATCTAGGGGTAAAGTGAGTATTTTTAATAGGTGGAAAGAAATAAAAATAGTTTTTTCCAGAAAATACAGTATTGCTGCATTTTTACAGTGAAATATTATCCAATAAGCAACCCTCCCTTTTGGTTCTCCCTAAGCCAATAAGCAACCCTCCCTTTGGTTCTCCCTAATCCAATAAGCAACACTCCCTTTTTGTTCTCCCTAATCCAATAAGCAACCTTCCCTTTTTGGTTCTCCCTAATCCAATAAGTAACCCTCCCTTTTGATTGTCCCTACAAAAATGGTGTGAAAGTAAATGAGTTAATAATGTGGGACTCTATGATAAATTTCAAAGCATGGATAATTACAGAGACTAGGATTAGAGGGACATGTAGGGCAGGAAAATCGTGTGTCCCTTCGTATGCCATTTTTGCTGCACACTCTGCATCGCTTTTGGGGGTATTGTTTTTTTCAGTAGCAGGCACAGGGTATACAAAGTGACGTTCCACTAGCCGTCGGACATCTTCTGCCTCATGGCTGTGTCTGGGGTCAGGGGACTCAAATAAAAGGTGTTCATGTTCTCCAGAAATTTTAAAAAAAAGTATTTTGTCCATTTGATTTTTTGTACAGTACAAAGCCGTTGAATGTTGCCATCTGAATAAGGTGAATGGCCACCTTTTTATACCAGGCGCAAGATTTTTGTTTGCACCAGTTATGGCTATAAAGCCTAGTTAGACAAATCCACTGCCCCCATGAATTTATTATAGTCTGTGATGTAGACCGGCTTCTCTTTATCAGAGGTGGCAGCACGTTCCCTCACTGTCACTTTTGTGTCTTTGTGAACAGTGCTTTGCATGAACACATCCTTGCGGTCATTAAATTTTATTTCAAGAAGGTTTCCACTGCAAAGACCACTTGATTCCCCCCTTCTCAGGCGTTTTCTCACCAGCTCCTGTGGCAAGCCCATTCTGTTTTTGTGGATTGTTCCACAAGCCCCTGTGTCAGCGGCATGTAGGTGCTTGTACAAGGGGACGCTGGTATAGAAGTTATCAGTGTATAACTGATAACCCTTATTCAGCAGAGGCTGCATCAAGTCCCAGACTATTTTGCCACTGCATCCTAGCTCACTGGGACATCCTGGGGGGTTAATATCAGGGTATGTGCACACACACTAATTACGTCCGTAATTGACGGACGTATTTCGGCCGCAAGTACCGGACCGAACACAGTGCAGGGAGCCTGGTTCCTAGCATCATAGTTATGTACGATGCTAGGAGTCCCTGCCTCGCTGCAGGACAACTGTCCCGTACTGTAATCATGTTTTCAGTACGGGTCAGTTGTCCTGCAGCGAGACAGGGACTCCTAGCATCGTACATGTTGGTAAAGTGAGAAGCTGAAGACATGTGAGCGGCAAACTGCAGAAATGGGCTGTGACCGGGAGAATTCATCATAGAGGTCTGGACCGGATGGAGAAAAATAACTAGAATCTGAGACGTCACCGGTGAGTCACTTAATGTAAATGTTTATTCTGCCTCTAATCAGTAATGTAGTCACTGTATGATCTGCAGCGAGATGATTATGATAGGATTTATTTTTGTGAAACAGCATCTCCCAGCATATCCTTACCATTGTTCGTGCCATGCTGGGAGCTGTAGTTTTACGCTGTACACACCTATACAGCAGGGGTTGCACTAAATTGAGCTGTATTTGTGCTGGTGCTGTATGTATGTGCTGAGCTTGGTTCTGGTCTTGTGTATAGAACCATATTGCTTGTAAGATGTACAAATGTGTTACATAAAAAGCAATGACACGTCGATTGGTAGAGAAAACAGACACGGCGAGGGGGAAGGAGATGTCGGGAAAGAGGTTGGGGGGGGGGCGCCAAACAGAATCTTTGCCCCGGGTGCTGGAGAACCTAGCTACGCCTCTGCCGATGCGGCCCCCTCTTTCCCAAACCACTCAGATGCGGCACTTGCTATTGAGTGCCGCATCTGAGGAGTTAAATACGATCGGTGACCACTGCTAGTGCTCTTCGATCGTTGCCCTGAAGCCCGAGGCTATAACCAGCAGCCCGGTCTTCAGGAGATCCCCGAGAAAACTGCTCCGATGGGGCCCCCTCTCTCTGAAACCACTCAGATGCGGCACTTGCTATTGAGTGCCGCATCTGAGGGGTTAAATATGATTGAAGACCACTGCTAGTGCTCTCCGATCGTTGCCCTGAAGCCCGAGGCTGTTACTAACAGCTTCAGCAGCACCCCGCACGATGGCAGAAAAGTTCTTCTGAAGTGCCGACGTGAAAAGTCGACACTTCAGAAGAACTACCCTAAACGACCGACGTAAAAACACTATACGCCGGTCATTAAGGGGTTAAACCTTAATGACCGAGCAATTTTTTAAGTTTTTCCATCGTCGCATTCAAAGAGCTATAACTTTTTTATTTTTGCGTCGACATAGCTGTATAAAGAGAAAATACAATTTTGCGGTTAAGCAAAAAGAAGTGCCTTTATTACCAGCCAAGCTATAATAATATGTATGGGTTAAAACATAACTTTTATTAATTAGGGTTAAATATAGTTAGGACACACAAGAATGGATTTAAAATTTATCCAAAGTTCACTGACAGTTGTGAATTTTGCATCGGTCAGATGCAATCAGTATAAGATGTAATCTTGTCTATGTGTGTGTCACCTACGGCGTCTGCAGAACGCCGGGTAACACAAATGAGTAGCGTCTGTGTCTATGTCAGTGAAAACTCTGAGGTCTTAAAAATATTAACGAAGCTCCCCCGACATGTTTCGCTGCATCCGCAGCGTCTTCAGGGGTAAATGGAGCAACATAGTCGATGCACGATGCAGGACCTGTGAGTGACGTCACAGCGTGATCTCTCGAGAACACGGCTGTGTCTGCACTGCCAGAAGCTGGGCGTTCTGAAGAGAAGTGGATGATACTTCTCGTCAGAGCGCCCAGCTAGTAAAAGTATTAAAAACGCCCCGATGTACGCACATAATACACGCCCACTTGGACTTTTACTTTTAAACACACCCACTTGGACTTTTGCAAGCCTCATTTGCATAACTACAAAAATGGTCATAACTTGGCCAAAAATGCTCGTTTTTTTAAAATAAAAACGTTACTGTAATCTACATTGCAGCGCCTATCTGGGGTTGCAAAATCTGGTGACAGAGCCTCTTTAAGGACGCAGCCTAGTTTTGGCCTTAAGGCTAAGAGCCCATTTTTCAAATCTGACATATTTCACTTTATGTGGTAATAACGTTGGAATGCTTAAACCTACCCAAGCGATTCTGAGACTGTTTTCTCGTGACACATTGGACTTCATGTTCGTGGTAAAATTTGGTCGATATATTCAGTGTTTATTGGTGGAAAATTGCAAAATTTTGAGAACATTTTGAAAAAATTGCATTTTTCAGAATTTAAATGCATCTGCTTGTAAAACAGACGGTTATACCACCCAAAATAGTTACTAGTTCACATTTCCCATATGTCTACTTTAGATTGGCATCGTTTTTTGAACATTATTTTATTTTTCTTGGACGTTACAAGGCTTAGAACATAAACAGCAATTTCTCATATTTTTAAGAAAATTTCAAAAGCCTTTTTTTAAGGTACCTCTTGAGTTCTAAAGTGGCTTTGTGGGGCCTATGTATTAGAAACCCAGATAAGACACCCCATTTTAAAAACTAGACCCCTCAAAGTATTCAAAACAGCATTTAGAAAGTTTTTTAACCCTTCAGGCATTTCACAGGAATTAAAGCAAAGTGTAGGTGAAATTTGCAAATTTCATTTTTCTTGCTGAATTTCAATTTTATTCATTTTTTTTCTGTAACACAGAAGGTTTTACCAGAGAAACACTACTAAATATGTATTGTCCAGATTCTGCAGTTTTTAGAAATGTCCCACATGTGCCTCTAGTGCGCTCCTGGACTAAAACACAAGCCCTAGAAGCAAAGAAGCACCTAGTGCATTTTGAGTCCCCTTTTTTTATTAGAATATATTTTAGGCAGCATGCCAGGTTTGTAGAGGTGCTGAGGTGCCAAAACAGTAGGAATCCCCCAATAGTGACCCCATTTTGGAAACTACACCCCTCAAGGAATTCATTTATGGTTGTTGTTACCATTTTGACCGCACAGTTTTTTCACAGCACGTATTTGAATTGGGCTGTGAAATGAAAAACATTTCATTTTTTCCAATAAAATGTCATTTGTGATCAAAATTTCTTATTTTCACAGGGAACAAAATACCCCATTTTGTTGCCCAATTTGTCCTTAGTGTGGCAATACCCCATTTGTGGTGATAAACTGCCGTTTGGGCCCATGGGAGGGCTCAGAAGGAAAGGAGTGCTATATGTTTGTTGGAGTCCAGATTTTGCTGGATTGGTTTTCGGGTGCCATGTCGCATTTGCAGAGCCCCAGAGGTATCAAAGCAATGGAAACCCACCAGAAGTGACCCCATTTTGGAAACTACACCCCACAAGGAATTCATTTATGGGTGTTGTGACCATTTAGAATCCACAGTTTTTTCACTGAATTTATTTGAATTGGGCTGTGAATTACAAAAAAATATATTTTTTCCAATATTATGTAATTTTTTATCAAAAATTCTTATTTTCACAAGAAATAAAATACCCCATTTTGTTGCCCAATTTGTCCTTAGTGCGGCAATACCCCATTTGTGGTGATAAACTGCCGTTTGGGCCCATGGGAGGGCTCAGAAGGAAAGGACCCCCATTTGGCCTACTGGGGATTTTCTAGTGCGAAGTCATGTATGCAGAAGCACCTGAGGTACCAGTACAGTTGAAACCCGCAAGAAGTGACCCCGTTTTTTCTAACTACACCCTTAAGGCATTCATCTAGAGGTGTAGTGAGCATTTTGACCAGAGACCTACACCCCATAAACTGTAATGTGGGTTCTCCCGGGTATGGCAATACCCTACATGTGGCTGTTATCAGCTGCCTGTACACACAGCAGGGCCCAGAGGGGAAAGACGAGGGGGGATAAGCTGTGCGGAGTGCATCAGGGTAAGTAAAATTGGGGTAAATTATAAACCAAGGGATGTATGATAAATTTTAAAACACTCTTTCATACAGAGCTCTGGTTATTCGGGACACGTGTCTCATTGATATATTGTGTCATCCCTTATCGCCCTCTTATAGCAGACTTTGCACCTCTTTTGACTTTTTCCCTTCTTGCCAGTTTGGGGAACTTCTCCTGGAAAGTGTTGCCGCCTTGGTACGATGCGTGTGGCCCCGCTTCCAGAAGTACTGTGTGCCCCCCCTTCTTGGTCCCTAAAGATTAGGTTCTTGATAATCACCTCTTGAAATTCCAGCAAAGTTCCCGTCTGGCCTGCACATCGACGTAGCACGTACGCATTGTACAAAGCCATCTGTATGATGTGCCCGGCCAGCTTCTTATACCACACCGCATGGCGCTGTAGGGCTTCAGGATTTGATCTTACAAGTCCATCCCTCCCATGTACCTATTGTAGTCCAGGATGCAGTCTGGTTTGGGGGTGGCCTTTCCTTCATATATCCTAAACCTGTAGGTATACCCGGATGCACTCTCGCAGCTTATACATCTTCACGCCATACCTTGCCCTCTTACCCGGCAGGTACTCGCAAAATTGAAACCTCCCTTTAAAATGTGCCAGGGACTCATCAATAGAAATACACTTCTCGGGGGTGAATGCTTGGGAAAACCGGGCACTGGAACGGTCTAATAGGGGTCTCCGTTTATACATCTCGGGGTGGGCACGGCTCATTATCAGTATAATGTAAGAAGCGAAGTATTGCCTCATTTATTTATTTTTTTAGGTTCCAGTTCAGTTCTGAAGTTGCTTTGAGGGGTCTATATATTAGAAACCCCTATCAAATATCCCATTTTAGAAACTAGACCCCTCAAAGTATTCACAACAGCATTTAGAAAGTTTATGAACGCTTTAGGTGTTTCACAGAAATTTAGAGCAAAGTAGAGGTGAAATGTAAATTATTTTTTTTGTCAGAAAATCCTCTTTATACCATTTTTTTTATAACACAAAAGGATTTATCAGAGAAACGCAACTTAATACGTATTACCCAGATTCTGCAGTTTAGAGAAATATCCCACATGCGGCCCTCGGGCGCTAATGGACTGAAGTACCGGCCTCCGAAGCAAAGGAGCACCTAGTGGATTATGAGGCACCATGTCCGGTTTGAAGAGGTCTTGTGGTGCCAAAACATTGGGAACCCCCCAAAAGTGACCCCAATTTGGAAACAAGACCCCTTGAGGAATCCATTGTAGTTTTCTTGGGGTGCATGCGGCTTTTTGATCAGTTTCTTATTCTATTTTTAGGTGGCGTGGTGACTAAAAAACAGCAATTCTACTATTGCTTTTTTATTCTTTTTTTTTTACTGCATGCACCGTGCGCTATAAATGACATATTCACTTTATTCTGCGGGGTGATACGATTACGGCGATACCAGATGTTTATAGGTTTTTTTTATGTCTTATGGCGTTTGCACAATAAAATACGTTTGGTAAAAAATCATTCACTTTTTGTGTTACCTTATTCTAAGAGCCATAACGTTTTTATTTTTCAATCAATAAAGCCGTGCGAGGACATATTTTTTGCGTAACGAACTGTAGTTTCGATCAGTACCATTTTTCGGTACATGCGACTTTTTGATCCCTTTTTATTCCATTTTTTGGGAGGTGAAGTGACCAAACAATTGTGATTGTGGTTCGGTTTATTATTATTTGTTTTTACGGCGTTCACCGTGTGGGATAAATAATGAAATAATTTTGTAGTTCAGGCCGTTACGGACGCAGCGATACCAATTATGTATAGTTTATTTGTTTGTTTATATATTTTTATTAATAATAAATGACTGATAAGGTAAAAAGGGGGATTTTTACTTTTAATACTTTTAAAACTTTTATTTTCTTATTTTTACACATCTTTTTTTAACTTTTTTTTTACTGTATTACTTTGTCCCACTAGGGGACTCGAGGTCATGAGGCCCTGATTGCAATTCTAATACACTGCACTACATGCGTAGTGCAGTGTATTAGAACTGTCAGCTACTCACTGACAGCAAGCATAGTGGGTCCTGACGTTGTCAGGACCCACTAGGCTTCCGTCTATGGCATAGCCGGACGCCATTGCTTGGTGTCCGGTTGCCATAGTCACCATCGCCGGCCGCTATCGCGTAGCAGGCCGGCGATGGCAGCTTAACCCCTAAAAAGCCGCGATCTCTATAGAACGCGGCTTTTAAGGGGTTAATCAGCGGGGACACAGCGATCGGTCCCCGCTGTAGGAGCTGTGACAGCTGCTGTACGAGACAGCAGCTGTCACAGCTCCTGTATGTGTCGGGAGGACGGCCGAAACAGCCGTTACTCCCGAGACGTACTATTAGGTCATGGAGCGCGAACGATACAGCTGCCATGACCTAATAGTACGTCCAAGAGCGGGAAGGGGTTAAGAGCCATAACTTTTTTATTTTTTGACCGATGCAGCTGTATGAGGGCTTTTCTTTTGCGGGACGACTTTTATTGGTACCATTTTGGAGTAGATGCGACAGTTTGATCACTTTTTATCAAATTCTTTTGAAGGCAGGATGAACAGAAAACAGCAATTCTGGCATTGTTTTTTATTATATTTTTTAAGGCGTTCACTGTGCGGGTTAAATAATGTAATAATTTTATAGTTGGGACGTGGCGATACCAAATATGAGTGACTTTTTCCTTTTTTTCATAAAGTATTTTGTAAGGGGAAAAAGTTTTTTGTTTTTTTTTACTTGGGACATTTATTTATTTATTTCAAACTTTATTTAACTTTTTTTTTTAGTTTATTTTTAGTCCCACTGGGGCACTTTACTGTGCAAACTTTTGATTGCTATTATAATACACTGCAAGGCTGGGTTCACACGACCTATTTTCAGACGTAAACGAGGCATTTTAAGCCTCGATTTACGTCTGAAAATACGGCTCCAATACGTCGGCAAACATCTGCCCATTCATTTGAATGGGTTTGCCGACGTACTGTGCCGACGACCTGTCATTTACGCGTTGCTGTCAAACGACGACGCGTAAAAAAGACGGCTCGTCAAAAGAAGTGCAGGACACTTCTTGAGACGTAATTTGAGCCATTTTTCATTGATTCCAATGAAGAACAGCTCCAAAAACGCGAGTACATGCAATTACGTCTGAAATTACTGAGCTGTTTTCTCCTGAAAACAGCTCCGTAATTTCAGACGTAATGGTCATTATCGTGTGCACATACCCCAATACTTCGGTATTGCAGTGTATTATTGCCGGTCAGTGTAAAACTGACAGGCACCTGTTATGTCATGCCTCTTGCATGGTCGAACAGGCAATTACTAAAGGCAGACCTGGGGGCCTTTGTTAGGCCCCCAGGCTGCCATAGAACCCATCGGCACCCCGCAATCCGGGGATGCCAGTGGGATGAGAGAGGGTGCCCCCTCCCTCTAAAATCACTCAGATGCTGCGCTCGCTATTCAGCACCGCATCTGAGGGGTTAAATATGATCGGAGAACACTGCTAGTGGTCTCCGATCGTTGCCCTGAAGCCCGAGGCTGATACTAACAGCCCGGTCTTCAGCAGCACCCCGCACGATGCGGGGAGAGTTCTTCTGAAGTGCCGACGTGGAAGCGCGTCGCTTCAGAAGAACTACCCTGAACGGCCGACATAAAAACACTATACGCCGGTCGTTAAGGGGTTAACCACATAGTGACTGAATAATACCCCAGGACTGTGCCACAGAGCCCCCTGAAGATAGTGCCACAGTCCTCCTCCTTGTATATAGTGCCACACAGCCCCCTAGTAGATAGTACCACACAGACAGGGCCAGCCTTAGTATAGATGGCGCCCCGTGCGAAATGATCTTTCGGCGCCCCACCCCCATCTTTAAAAAAAATGCCCCATAAAAAAATTATAATGCCCCATTAGTGCCCCATACAGTATAATAATAATATTGAATAATATAATACATTACAACCCCTTCAAGGACACCGTATTTTGTCCTCTAATTGTGCCTACAGTATTATGCCCCCTGTAGTACCCCTACACAGTATAATGTCCGCTTAGTGGCCCCACACAGTATAGTGCCCCCCTGTAGATTTTGCCATACAGCCTCCCTGTAGACAGTGCCATAATCCCCCACCTCCTCCTTGTGGATCGTGCCATACAGCCCCCCAACTGCCCCTTGTAGACAGTGCCATACAGTCCCACACCTCCCCCTTGTAGACAGTGCCCCAAAACAACAACAAAAATTGTACTCACCTAGGCCCGTTCTCACGACGAACTGAGCTGCTCCACGATGGGATCCTGTAGCCTAATACATAGTTTCCAAACGTTTTTGTATTCGAGGCACCACTGGAAAAACAAAATGTTCTCAGGGCACCCCTACCAAAAATTGGTTCGAGAAAGACTGAAAATGGCTAAAAAAAAAAGCACTACACTCGTAGGGTATGTTTACACACGTTTTTTTGTAAGGCAAAAAAAAATCTGCCTCAAAATTCCTTCAGGTAGTGACAGCGTTGTTTGAACATTTTTTTTTTGTGTTTTTTCTTAAAGGAACAGTGTCATCACAAATTATTTTTTTATATGTTAAAGATGTTAGTGCTTTATTAAAAACGTTTATATTCATTTGTGTGTTTGTGTTTTACTTTTTCTTATTTTTACACTTTTTCTTCCCTATGGGGGCTGCCATTTTTTGTTCCATTTCTGTCTGTGTCGATTAACGACACATACAGACATGGAATACGGCAGCCACAGTCCCATAGGGACTGCGAACGGCTCCCGTCCCATTGACTTCCGTGTACGGCGTCTGTGTGGGAACTGCGCATGCGCCGCTCCCACACAGTCCAATTCGAAATTGGCGCCATCCGGCGCCATTTTCCTGTGGACCGGAAGTCGCGGCCGGACAGTAATATTACTACTTCCGGTCGCGGCTTCCGGATTTGTGCACTTGGACCAGCGGCAGCAAACGGAGCGGACGGGCCGGAGGGAGCCGCGGCGGCAGGAGCAGGTAAGAGATTTCAATGTATGTTCGTGTTTGTGTGTGTTTACTACTGTATGTAAACCTACTACACTGTGTGTTAGCTCAAAAAATGGCGACACACAGTGTAGGAGGTTACACCGTTCAAACCCCTCGTTTATCCCGGCACTAGCCAGGATAAAGGAGGGGGGGATGCTGAGAGCTCACAAGAGCGAGGGCTTTTTACCCAATTTTGCAAAGCTGCAATTTTGGGGATAGCTCCATCTAGTGACCAAAAATGGGTAGTATTATAAATTAGAATTAATTTATAATATTTCCTGACTCGTGAAAAAAATAAAAAAAATTTGAACAATGTTTAATCACCCACACACTAAATGTTTAATTTTTTTTAAAAAAACATGTTTTTCTGGCAACACATTCCCTTTAAGCCGTTAAAGCTAATGCAAAAGACGCAGGCAAAAAAGCTCCAAACGCGCGCCGCAGGTATTATCTGCCTCCTATTCATTTCAATTGGAGGTCAGAGGCGGAAATCACTTGAAGACTATCAGCCCCCCACTCACAGTAAAATGACCATCAGCCCCCCACTCACAGTAAAATGACCATCAGCCCCCCACTCACAGAAAAATGACCATCAGCCCCCCACTCACAGACAAATTACCATCAGCCCCCCACTCACAGTAAAATGACCATCAGGCCACCACCCACAGTAAAATGACCATCAGCCCACCACTCACAGATTCCCCCTGTAGGTAGCGCCACACAGCCCTCTTGTAGGTAGGGCTATACACAGCGTTCATTGAGCGCTGTGTACAAGTCATCAGAGAAGACAGAAGCAGCGAAAGCCGGAGACCCGACATTCAGCTGCCCGATCGCGCGGGCAGCAAGTTAAAACCCGAGCCGTAAAAAGGCTATGGCTCGGGTTTTAAGGACCCTGACCGCTGGCCGTAAAAACACAGCCAGCGGTCGGGAACCAGTTAAGGAAACACTTTACCACAACCACCCTCACAATCTCATTTTTAAACAGCAGGGATTTTCATTGTAAATGTAATTAACAATTTCAATAAACATATTCCCATAACCTCCACCCAGACAAAAGGACAATCACATGTGGGTAAATCGCGGAGGAGAATCATAGGCTGAGGCAGGGGGATAAGTTGGGGGGTAACTTTGCTGATAACCAGTGGTGGTGTATTGGGAGGGTGGGTAAGGGTAGAAGGATTGTACAAACTGGGAACCAGCAGAGGGATTGGAATGAGAGGGCGGGGGGTTTGGAGGATCGGTCTGGGTGGAGGCATTTAGCTATCTTGGGCTGTGGGGCATTTGTGAACGAGCCTCCCTAAGGCCAGCGGCCGTATTGAGGTTCCCAATTAATTGCTGAACGGTGGGCATGTTGACAGAGAACTCGAAGACTGCCACCGCGGCCTGAACATACGTGATGACGTTCTGGGCTACTTGGGGTGGCAGCTGACGGCAACGAGATGCGATGCCATAGTCAAAGAAATCAAACTCATCATCGCCGTCGACCCTCCGGATAAAGGACATGGCGTCTGACTCTACCTCGAGTTGCCTGTCCATTGTCCGGAGGGTTCTTCGAATTCGCTGTCGGGTGGAAGGTGTCCGGGTGGGGGGAGCCGGACATGTTGGGGTGGGCACTGGCAAAGGGGTAGCAGTAGGTGCTTGAGATCTTTCCTCTGCCCCCTCTGCTGCTGTGCCCACCCATGAAGGTCCAGCCTCATCCTCAGAGTGCCCCTCCGCTTCCCCAGTTTCAGTTTACTCAAGGTCGATGGAGTGGGTTCCCCCTCCCTTTGCTGCTGTTCCTCTTGTTCAGCAGGGTGCAGTTCCATTGTTCCTGCTACGTTTCCAGCGGATCTAGTGGAAAGTACAAAAAGAATATGACGGCTGTTGTGACGGCTACTGACATATTTATTTGAGTGTGAACAATTTGACACCAACACCATAAGCCAAAAACACACATATGATATGAAACACATTTCTTAAACAAACACCTAGGGGAGGAGTATCAGCAAATTCTACTTTGCTAGCATGACAACTTGCATGACGAATGTAGTGGCCCAATAAATATTGGTTTGAATGGTTAGCAAAAGGAAATCCTCTTGTAAAGGATCTGCCAGGCACAGCTTCGGGGTTAACTCCCAGAACTAATCAGTCAGCACCTGAGAATACATCCCTGAGACTGACTCCTGCTTCCACCATTCAGGCTGGCAGGCTTAGGAGTGGGAGAGCCTATCGTAACCTGGCCAGACTCAGCTAGCTCCCGCCCTCGGTCTATTTAAGCCTGCACTTCCTGTCCCTCGGTGCTTGTGATTCTTTCCTTGTGGTTTCCTGGCCCAGCTACAGCTCCTGCTATTTTTGATCCTGCTCCATACAGACCCTGGCTTACCGACTACTCTTCTGCTTTTCGTTTTGTACCTCGCACACTCCTGGCTTGACTCGGCTCGTTCACCACTCTGGTTGCTCACGGTGTTGCCGTGGGCAACGGCCCCTTTTCCTTGCTTGTGTTCCTTTGTATGTTTGTCGTGCACTTACTGAGTGCAGGGACCGCCGCCCAGTTGTACCCCGTCGCCTAGGGCGGGTCGTTGCAAGTAGACAGGGACAGAGTGGCGGGTAGATTAGGGCTCACTTGTCCGTCTCCCTACCCCCTGTCATTACACCTCTGCTCCTTCATGAGACTGCCAGGGTTGTGGTACAATGTAAACAGGGGGAATAGCTGTTTTTTTTAATCACGTCAATGCCTAGGTTACAGTGAGCATGACATTTAGAGGGTGACATGAGCATGTATGCTCTCTAAAATGTATCAAGATATCTCTATATCTCCACACACACCCACATTGAATGTTAGGTAGACGCAGTTCCAAGGTCGCCATCATGAAGAAACCATAAAAGGGACAAACAACTGTTGTCTTAGGGATTTGAAAGTCCACATTCCTAAATGGTTTGGAATTAATTAACATGACAGATATGACAACAATATGTATTCTGTAAAGGTATGCCTACAAATGACGAGCATGGCTTCATAGTGAATTTTTGGCCCTTGCTAAGGAAATGGACCCAAACTTACTGGCGTAGTGCCCTGTTGGGCAGGAGGAACAGCAGCTGTTGATGGTACGGACACTGCGTGCCTTGTGAGGGAGAGGACCCACTCCTCTCAGCCTTTCGAAGATGCCTTTGGAAGCGATCCCGGACACTCTTCCAACGATTCTGAAGGACTTTTTCTGTGAAATAATATTAAAACAAACACTCAATACCAAAACATGATAGTGTACCTTTCTGGAATGCATGTACATTTTGGGTGCTCCTCAGAGGCGTCCCAGACTGTCATCACTAAAACATTGTTTGGCAGATACACACCATTTGCCGTTCAAACGACACAACATCATTAGTGTAAAATAACCTATGTGTACATATTATGAATACTCCCCAATTTCCCCCTGCTCCTTGCTTGTGCGAGTCATCCAGTCCGGGTACAGCGCTACACAAATTTCCTCCCACAATTCATGTCTTAGGCCTCTATTGCTGTACCGGGATGTCCCTTTGTCCCATATATTGGGCTGCGCCTGCACCTTTAAAAAAAAAAAAAAACAGATAAATTAGCACAACTATTAGCAAATAAATTGACAATTCACAAACAAGCGTAAGCAAAGGGCCGTTTTGGATCCTCAGGGATTCTTTAGTGTACTTACAAAAACCAGAAACACAAACATGCTAAGGCCTCATGCACACGACCGTAAAAACACCCGTTATTGCGGGTGGTAATTACGACCCGCAATAACGGGCCCATAGACTTCTGTTAGCCACGGTTACCTTCCCGTTTTTTCACGGGAAGGTGCCCGTGCTGTTAAAAAAATAGAACATGTTCTATTTTTTTATTTTACGGGCCGTCCTTGTAAAGGATCTGCCAGGCACAGCTTCTGTTTCTACGCCCATAATAGGTAATCAGTCTGCACCTGCTTCTATGTCTGTGAGACTGACTCCTTCTTCCACCACTCAGGATGGCAGGCTTAGGAGTGGGAGAGCCTATCGCAGCCTGGCCAGACGGAGCTAGCTCCCGCCCTCTGTCTATTTATACCTGCCTTTCCTGTTCCTCCTTGCTTGTGATTCTTCTTTCTTGGTTTCCTGGCCCTGCTGCAGCTTCTTGAACTATTTTCCCTGCTTCGTATTGACCCTGGCTTGCTGACTACTCTCCTGCTCTGCGTTTGGTACCTCGTAGTCTCCTGGTTTGACTCGGCTTGTTCACTACTCTCCTGCTCTGCGTCTGGCACCTCGTAGTCTCCTGGTTTGACTCGGCTCGTTTACTACTCTTGTTGCTCATGGTGTTGCCGTGAGCAACTGCCCCGTTTCCCTTAGGTTCTGTGTTCCCTTGTCTGTTTGTCTGTCATGCACTTATTGAGTGTAGGGACCGTCGCCCAGTTGTACCCCGTCGCCTAGAGCGGGTCGTTGCAAGTAGGCAGGGACTGAGTGGTGGGTAGATTAGGGCTCACTTGTCTGTTTCCCTACCCCCATCATTACATAATCACAAGCCCATATACCTAGTCTACCCTGGTCCCTGACACTACTATGGACCCCCTTGAGACCCTGGCTCAGCAAATGCAGGGTCTCTCCCTACAGGTCCAGGCCCTGGCTCAGAGGGTCAACCAGCCTGATGCTACCATGGTAGTGCCCCTCACCTCACCTCTTGAACCCCACCTCAAGTTGCCTGATCGGTTCTCAGGGGACCGGAAGACTTTTCTCTCCTTTCGGGAGAGTTGTAGGCTCTATTTTCACTTAAAGCCCCACTCCTCAGGTTCGGAGAGCCAGCGGGTGGGTATAATTATGTCCCGGCTCCTGGAGGCGCCCCAAGAATGGGCCTTCTCCTTGGCTCCTGACGCCCCTGAACTTTCCTCCGTTGATCTTTTCTTTTCTGCTCTCGGACTCATTTATGACGAGACTGACAAGACTGCCTTTGCCGAGAGTCAGCTGGTGACCTTACGTCAGAGTAAGAGACCTGTTGAGGAGTATTGTTCTGACTTTAGGAAGTGGTGCGTAGCTTCTCGGTGGAATGACCCTGCCTTATAGTGCCAGTTTAGGTTGGGCCTGTCGAACGCCCTGAAAGACCTGCACGTTAGCTACCTTGTATGTCAAACACATCCTGCGTCTCCATGGGGTCCCTGTCAATATTGTTTCTGACAGAAGGGTACAATTTGTTTCATTGTTTTGGAGAGCCTTCTGTAAAAAGTTGGAGATTGATCTGTCCTTCTCCTCTGCCTTCCATCCTGAAACTAATGGCCAAACTGAGAGGACTAATCAGTCTCTAGAACAATATTTAAGGTGTTTTATCTCTGACTGTCAATATGATTGGGTCTCATTCATTCCCCTCGCCGAATTTTCCCTTAATAACCGGGTCAGTAACTCGTCAGGGGTCTCCCCCTTTTTCTGTAATTTTGGGTTTAATCCACGGTTCTCCTCCTTTTCACCTGGTAGTTCCAACAATCCCGAGGTAGAAGTCGTTCATCGGGAACTGTGCACAGTCTGGGCCCAGGTTCAGAAGAACCTAGAGGTGTCCCAGAGCATACAAAAAACTCAGGCAGATAGAAGACGTTCTGCTAACCCCTTGTTTATGGTCGGGATCTGGTGTGGCTATCGTCAAAAAATTTGCGCCAGAAAGTCCCGTCCAAGAAGTTTGCTCCCCGGTTTATATGGCCGTACAAGGTCATTGAAGTCCTCAATCCTGTCTCCTTCCGATTGTAGTTGCCCCCATCTTTTCGTGTACACGACGTGTTTCATGCCTTCCTCCTTAAACGCTGCTCCCCGTCCTTGGCTCCCTCGAGGAAACCTCCTGTCCCTGTTCTCACCCCTGAGGGGGTAGAATTCGAGGTGGCCAAGATTGTGGACAGCAGGATGGTCCAAGGCTCCCTCCAGTACCTGATCCATTGGAGAGGATACGGGCCTGAGGAGAGGACGTGGGTACCCGCCCTGGATGTTCACGCTGGGATATTGGTCAGGAGGTTCCACCTTCGTTTCCCCAATAAACCAGGTCCACTTAGAAAGGGTCCGGTGGCCCCTCATAAAAGGGGGGGTACTGTAAAGGATCTGCCAGGCACAGCTTCTGTATCTACGCCCATAGGCAATCAGTCTGCACCTGCTTCTATGTCTGTGAGACTGACTCCTTCTTCCACCACTCAGGATGGCAGGCTTAGGAGTGGGAGAGCCTATCACAGCCTGGCCAGACGGAGCTACCTCCCGCCCTCTGTCTATTTATACCTGCCTTTCCTGTTCCTCCTTGCTTGTGATTCTTCTCTCTTGGTTTCCTGGCCCTGCTGCAGCTTCTTGAACTATTTGTCCCTGCTTCGTATTGACCCTGGCTTGCTGACTACTCTCCTGCTCTGCGCTTGGTACCTCGTGCTCTCCTGGTTTGACTCGGCTTGTTCACTACTCTCCTGCTCTGCGTCTGGCACCTCGTACCCTCCTGGTTTGACTCGGCTCGTTTACTACTCTTGTTGCTCACGGTGTTGCCGTGGGCAACTGCCCCGTTTCCCTTAGGTTCTGTGTTCCCTTGTCTGTTTCTCTGTCGTGCACTTATTGAGAGACTACCAAGAAAGAATGATCGACTGAGGCACATGAAAGTACAAAAAAATATACAAATTTTATTGAATAAAGACATTAAACAAATTAAAAAATGGAAAGGAGGATAAGTCACACAATAAAAAAGATGTCAAATCAGTCATAGGCCAAGTATGGTTGTTTTCTCGGCGTGTTATAAGTAAGCATAATATTGCAGCAGCAAAAGAGGTAAATAGAGTCAAACCAGACTGTAAACAGTAGAAACAAACCAGACTAAAATAAATATGTAGATGTATTTGGTAGAATGGTGGCGGTTCCTAGGTCAGTATAAAGAATATTATACACTGCAACCAATTTACAAAAAAATGTAAGAAAATGTTAGGAACTGATTTAAATGCAGTCAAAGAATGACACACAAGGTTAGATACAGGCTGCTATGAGAAGACAGAGATTATTAAACATACCAGTGGACATTGTGGAATATGAATGAGACGTCTGCACCCGACGCGCGTTTCGGCACCTGCCTTCGTCCGGGGTTGGGGTCTAACTGCTCATGCCCACTCTTATATGATGCGTATCTCAGGTGTTCTGAGTAAAGAGGAAACAGGTAGGTGTGGCCGGATGGAGGAAGACGGCGTCTGATGCGGGGTACAAAGATGGCGCTGCCCCACTTCCTGTGCCGCGTCATCAGAGAGGATGTGGGGCGGCGAGGACTGACCGCGCCCCCCACAGCCTGCTCCAATTAAAGACAGCGGACGGAAGGAGCCAGAGCCACTCCCCCCCGAGATTGTTTGTTTATTTGTAAAACTTCATCAGCGCACCCTCCATCATACTTATGCCATTAGAGGATAAAAGAGAAGGAATATTTGATAAATAATATAAGAAAAGAGGTATGTCTGCACAGTTTGGCATAAATAAATTAGTATATGATAGAAATTATAAGAAAAAAGACAGACATTGATGTGCCGTAAAAATATGGGGAAAGGAGCAAATTGCAAGGTGGAAATAAAAATAATAAAAATAAAGAATGAAAATGAAGAAAAGGAAATGTTAAATAAGGAATACGTGATGTTGTTATGTGTGTTAATAAACGAAGTAGTGGTAAATACATGAAAAGTGAGTGGGAATAGGACGGAAATTTAAGACGGTCCAGTATTAAAAATACACAATTTGTCAATTTATGGGACCGATGACGAAAAGTATGAAAAGAAAAAAGAAAAAACAGATGCATACACTAATTTGAGGAAAGGAGGAGAGTGAAAAATGAGTGAGGAAACAATAAATTGCTGAATAATGATGAAATGTCGCGTGAAAAAAGATGAAGAGTAATTGAGTGGAATGTGACAAAGAAATTTTAGATAGTGATGCAAGGGTAATGATTATAACCGTGATGAGATGATATATTCAAACATCAAAAGAACTTTATGTAAAAATGGGTACTAAAATAGTGATTTGACTCACTAAAATGTATAAAATGCAATAAGAATAAAACACGTACAGAGACAGTGTATATAATAAAGAATATATATGTAAATGAACAAATTCTCAAAATAAACAAGTATAATACGAATATGTCGACACAGAGTCAATACAGTATATAATACATATAAACGAAGGATACATAGAATCTGTATATGTTACACTAATGCAAAGTTATGTTACAGTAAGACATATATAGAGCCACAAAGAAGCGCGCACGACAAAAATTCCTCTTTGATCCAATTGAATGTAATCCACTTGAAAGCCTCCTCAGATGAACCCAGAAAATGATACGTAGTACTCTATACAAAAAAGATGGGCAAAAAGAGAGGGTAGTTAGTGCTAAAAAGTGACACACATGTAAAAAGACAATTAAAAACCAAGACCCACTACAGGAGTCAATGGTTACAGAAACGAAGCGTAGCTCAGAGATTCATTTAACCCACGTGGAAACATTGTCCCAAGGGTCCATATCCAGCGAGTCTCGCATTGTGCAAGTTTTTGTTTGATGGCACCTCCTCTCATACCACACATGATGTGGTCGATTCCCCTCACCTTCAGTTTGGAGGGGTCACAGGAGTGATGCAATTTGAAGTGTCGAGCCACAGGCTTCAAGTTTTCCAGATTCTCTGCCCCTGATGCTCGCTTTATATCAGCCATATGTTCTTGTACTCGGACCTTCAGCTCTTTGGAGGTAAGACCAACATAAATTTTTGGACACGGGCAGACTGCATAGTACACAACAGCTTTAGTGGTACAGGTTATAGAATGGGTGATATTGAAGGGCTTGCTGCCAGAAGCATCAATAAAAGTAGTGGCCTTTTCTATATTAGGGCAAGCAATACATTGTCCACAGGGGTTGCATCCCCATTTTGGACCCTTGGTCCCAAACGGGTATTTGGTTTTTATAGGGTCATAATGGCTTTTCACCAAGTGGTCTTTTACATTTTTGGACCGTCTTGCTGTAATACTTGGATGTTTCTTAATAAACCTGTCCAGGGTGGGATCTGTCAGTAATATAGGCCAATAGCGTTTAAAGATTTCTCTCATTTGTGGCCATCGGGAATGATACCCAGTGATGAATCTTACCTGACTATGTTTATCTGTCCTTTTCTTGGGAAATAGCAAGTCATCCCTGGGGGTGCGCTTTGCCCTTTGATAGGCTTTTTTGATGGATCTTATGCTGTAACCCCGTTCGAGGAAGCGATTTTTGAGATTTTCAGATCTTTCCATCCTTTCCTATCATTGAAGAAAATTTTATTTCCAAATGGGAAGAGGTATGCAACCAGGGCTCCAAGAAATTCATGGAGCTTTTAGTTGATCTCAATCAAAAAATGATATTGTCTATGGATGAAGAAATAGAAAGTGTTTAGGTCCAACTATTCCCATTAATGTCCACAGACAACATGTCTAAATTTAAACACAATCTTGACATCCAATTTGTGGAGTGGGAGAAAGAGATTCAAGAAATAAAATCAAAAAAATTCTCTAGAGATGTTGGGGATTTCCAGAATAATAAAGTATATAGGTGGAGAAGAAATCAGGTCCCAGGTGGTCGCAGCCGCACCCCTTCTATTTCCTCTGTGTCTTCTCAGAGTCAAACTGACAATATGCCCTATAGATCTAATTTTAATACTCGACCCAAAAGAAAAATGGCACAAAGACAAGTGGCTAACAAAAAGCGACCAGATGTACGGGACCAAAGCAGTTGTTTAAAGGTAATTAATTTGTCAACCCATGTATTCTCTAACATTGATTTAGATTTAATAGCTAAAGGTCTAACCTTTTCACTAAGCGCTAGCTTTGATATGTTTTCTGCAGTGAAAGACTTACATATCTTCGGCCGTTCACTTATTTTCAAAAAATGGTTTGACAAACCAGTGGATAGTGAATATTTTCCAACATCAGAGGAACAGCAGGCATTGAAAGCACTAGAGGATCTTTTGGATGAGCACAAGAACGATGATGTTGCAGGTAATATTCCAGCATGCATTCGTACTAAATCCAAGAACTTTCCTGCCCTCAGTTTATGTCCTGCGGTAGACCTATTCATTAAGTCAGTGACTCAAGAATTCTGGAATATTCCAAGGAGTATTAAACATGATAACTTAACCCCTTTAGAGAGAAACAGCTTGAAACAACTACAAAAAATAAATGACGTGGTATTTAAGGCCGCAGATAAGGGGGGCAATGTGGTAGTCTGGCCGAGTAACATGTATGAGGCAGAGGCGAATAGACAGCTGAGGGATAAACAATGTTATAAGAAACTAACCTTCAACCCTCTGTCATCCTTCAGATCTGAGTTACAGGTTAAACTTTTGCAAGCAGTAGAAGATAATACAATTTCAAAGGAACTAAGCAAGGCACTTTCGATTGACGAATCTACCATACCGACCCTCTACCTATTACCCAAGATTCATAAAAATGAAAAAACTCCACCTGGAAGGCCTATCATTTCAGGTAGGGGTAGTCTGACTGAGGGTATTTGTAAATTCATTGACTTCCACCTTAAGCATCTGGTTATCAACTTACCTTCATATGTCCATGACACGGCTAATCTGTTATAGAAGATCAGTGGTGTCAGCATTGATAGAGATATGCTTCTCGTCACCATTGACGTAGAATCTCTCTACACGAGCATCAAGCACTCAGATGGGATCAGAGCAGTTAAATATTTTCTTTCAATGTCTGATTTGGATAAACCGCTTTGCTCCTTCATTGTTCAGATGCTCGAGTACATCTTAACACACAACTTTTTTGTGTTTAATGGCTGCTTTTACCTACAGCTCCAGGGAACAGCTATGGGGGCAGCGTGCGCACCATCGTACGCTAACCTCTTCCTTGGGCTGTGGGAGAGGGCTCTCTTCTCGGATGAGAGGGGTGACTCAATGGCACAGGTCCTTTTCTGGGCCCGTTACATTGATGACATCCTGGTCATCTGGAAGGGCACACAGGTTGATTTGGATTCATTCATGACCAGGCTGAATACAAATGACTTAAATTTTAAATTTACCTATAAAGCACATCCTAGCCATCTGGAGTTTCTGGATGTTAAAATCTTTACAGACGAACATGGCTTCCGGCATAGTGACGTTTTCTGTAAGGAAACTTCCGTTAATGCATTGTTGCATTCTTCCTCTTCCCATCCTCCGCAGACTATTCAGGCGGTCCCCATTGGACAATTTCTGCGGATAAAGAGGATTTGCTCTTCTGAATTATTATTTGAAGAACAGGCAGAGGATCTCAAAAATCGCTTCCTCGAACGGGGTTACAGCATAAGAGCCATCAAAAAAGCCTATCAAAGGGCAAAGCGCACCCCCAGGGATGACTTGCTATTTCCCAAGAAAAGGACAGATAAACATAGTCAGGTAAGATTCATCACTGGGTATCATTTCCGATGGCCACAAATGAGAGAAATCCTTAAACGCTATTGGCCTATATTACTGACAGATCCCACCCTGGACAGGTTTATTACGAAACATCCAAGTATTACAGCAAGACGGTCCAAAAATTTAAAAGACCACTTGGTGAAAAGCCATTATGACCCTATAAAAACCAAATACCCGTTTGGGACCAAGGGTCCAAAATGGGGATGCAACCCCTGTGGACAATGTATTGCTTGCCCTAATATAGAAAAGGCCACTCCTTTTATTGATGCTTCTGGCAGCAAGACCTTCAATATCACCCATTCTATAACCTGTACCACTAAAGCTGTTGTGTACTATGCAGTCTGCCCGTGTCCAAAAATTTATGTTGGTCTTACCTCCAGAGAGCTGAAGGTCCGAGAACATATGGCTGATATAAAACGAGCATCAGGGGCAGAGAATCTGGAAAACTTGAGGCCTGTGGCTCGACACTTCAAATTGCATCACTCCTGTGACCCCTCCAAACGAAAGGTGAGGGGAATCGACCACATCATGTGTGGTATGAGAGGAGGTGCCATCAAACAAAAACTTGCACAATGCGAGACTCGCTGGATATGGACCCTTGGGACAATGTTTCCACATGGGCTAAATGAATCTCTGAGCTACGCTTCGTTTCTGTAACCAATGACTCCTGTAGTGGGTCTTGGTTTTTAATTGTCTTTTTACATGTGTGTCACTTTTTAGCACTAACTACCCTCTCTTTTTGCCCATCTTTTTTGTATAGAGTACTACGTATCATTTTCTGAGTTCATCTGAGGAGGCTTTCAAGTGGATTACATTCAATTCGATCAAAGAGGAATTTTTGTCGTGCGCGCTTCTTTGTGGCTCTATATATGTCTTACTGTAACATAACTTTGCATTAGTGTAACATATACAGATTCTATGTATCCTTCGTTTATATGTATTATATACTGTATTGACTCTGTGTCGACATATTCGTATTATACTTGTTTATTTTGAGAATTTGTTCATTTACATATATATTCTTTATTATATACACTGTCTCTGTACGTGTTTTATTCATGTAATTCTTATTGCATTTTATACATTTTAGTGAGTCAAATCACTATTTTAGTACCCGTTTTTACATAAAGTTCTTTTGATGTTTGAATATATCATCTCGTCACGGTTATAATCATTACCCTTGCATCACTATCTAAAATTTCTTTGTCACATTCCACTCAATTACTCTTCATCTTTTTTCACGCGACATTTCATCATTATTCAGCAATTTATTGTTTCCTCACTCATTTTTCACTCTCCTCCTTTCCTCAAATTAGTGTATGTATCTTTTTTTTTTTTTTCTTTTCATACTTTTCGTCATCGGTCCCATAAATTGACAAATTGTGTATTTTTAATACTGGACCGTCTTAAATTTCCGTCCCATTCCCACTCACTTTTCATGTATTTACCACTACTTCGTTTATTAACACACATAACAACATCACGTATTCCTTATTTAACATTTCCTTTTCTTCATTTTCATTCTTTATTTTTATTATTTTTATTTCCACCTTGCAATTTGCTCCTTTCCCCATATTTTTATGGCACATCAATGTCTGTCTTTTTTCTTATCATTTCTATCATATACTAATTTATTTATGCCAAACTGTGCAGACATACCTCTTTTCTTATATTATTTATCAAATATTCCTTCTCTTTTATCCTCTAATGGCATAAGTATGATGGAGGGTGCGCTGATGAAGTTTTACAAATAAACAAACAATCTCGGGGGGGGGGGGGAGCGGCTCTGGCTCCTCCCGTCCCCTGTCTTTAATTGGAGCAGGCTGTGGGGGGCGCGGTCAGTCCTCGCCGCCCCTGATCCTCTCTGATGACGCGGCACAGGAAGTGGGGCAGCGCCATCTTTGTACCCCGCATCAGACGCCGTCTTCCTCCATCCGGCCACACCTACCTGTTTCCTCTTTACTCAGAACACCTGAGATACGCATCATATAAGAGTGGGCATGAGCAGTTAGACCCCAACCCCGGACGAAGGCAGGTGCCGAAACGCGAGTCGGGTGCAGACGTCTCATTCATATTCCACAATGTCCACTGGTATGTTTAATAATCTCTGTCTTCTCATAGCAGCCTGTATCTAACCTTGTGTGTCACTCTTTGACTGCATTTAAATCAGTTCCTAACATTTTCTTACATTTTTTTGTAAATTGGTTGCAGTGTATAATATTCTTTATACTGACCTAGGAACCGCCACCATTCTACCAAATACATCTACATATTTATTTTAGTCTGGTTTGTTTCTACTGTTTACAGTCTGGTTTGACTCTATTTACCTCTTTTGCTGCTGCAATATTATGCTTACTTATAACACGCCGAGAAAACAACCATACTTGGCCTATGACTGATTTGACGTCTTTTTTATTGTGTGACTTATCCTCCTTTCAATTTTTTTATTTGTTTAATGTCTTTATTCAATAAAATTTTTATCTTTTTTTGTACTTTCATGTGCCTCAGTCGATCATTCTTTCTTGGTAGTCTCTCATGTTAATCATTGATCGATGCACCAAGTATATCTTGGTTAATACCCAGGATACAATATAGTGCCGTTCACACAGCTAGCAACAGTGCTTTACAGTTCAATGGTGACCCTTTAAGCACTATTTATATTGCATTCTTTCTGTTGGTATTCTTTTGGTTTATATGCACTTATTGAGTGTAGGGACCGTCGCCCAGTTGTACCCCGTCGCCTAGGTCGGGTCGTTGCAAGTAGGCAGGGACTGAGTGGCGGGTAGATTAGGACTCACTTGTCTGTTTCCCTACCCTCATCATTACAGTGCTGCTATACTTTATAATGGGAGCACGGCTCGGAAAAGCGGCCGGCTGCCCGTGGCCGGCCGTGCTCGTAATTACGAGTCGTAATTACGAGCACGGTCGTGTGCATGAGGCCTCAGCTAGTGATTTTTAATCCTTACACCACAAACACTTTAAGAACATGTACCTACTAAGGTTAGTTATTGTATAAAGTGAGTAATGGTGTCCGCTTGGGTTGTACATGCAAGGAAACGCAACAATGGAGCAATTGTGTTTTGTTTATGCGATGCTGTGCTCCATACACACAACAAACGAATGCACTTCATCACTTAAAATAATCACAAACATAGAGTTGACATTTGTGACAAACTTTAACACACCGTAAACTTGTCCCAAATATGCAGGCAAAAGTCACCAAAAAATTTACATACACAGTTAACCAAAGGGAATACAGCTATAGAGTTTATAAATACATACAATCACCACATTAAAACACAGACTGTAAAGTTAGTAACTGGTGCACATACGCCGTGAGGTCTGAATGTGCAAAATGGCATCTGTAGATATTGCAAACAAAT
Organism: Rhinoderma darwinii; assembly: GCF_050947455.1. Taxonomy (NCBI): domain Eukaryota; kingdom Metazoa; phylum Chordata; class Amphibia; order Anura; family Rhinodermatidae; genus Rhinoderma; species Rhinoderma darwinii. Next base: position 243,986,315 of record NC_134691.1, read on the forward strand.
ATCTAACAAATATTAATATATTAATAAAAGTGGCTAGACACATGTTTGCACTGGCATACTGTCTGCAGCTTTACCCAAACAGTTTTAGCCCTAAAACCATGGATACCCAAAAACAAACAGCATTATTGCTTTAATGTGGTCCTTACCTCGGTTATCAGTGCATCCACATATGCATCCTATTGTACGCTCTGGGTGGCATGTTGAAGGTCCTGCTTTTTCCCTTTTGGAACACCTTGCTTCAACCAAACTGGCCTTTCAAAATGGCTGGTTTGGCAACACCCCTTGGGGGAGTGTTGGCCATGTTTCAGGCGTATTTCGAGACGTAATTTGAGGCGTAAACGCCCCAAATTACGCTCCAAATGTGTGCCAACCGCCTGAAAATTATTTTTTACAACTCCCATTGACTTCAATAGGATTTTGCTCCGTCAATTACGCCTAAAGAAGAGCACTTCTTTTTACAGGCTTTAATTTTACGCGCCGTAATTTGAGAATTACGCCTCGTGGGAACAGTACACCGTAAAACCCATTGAAAGAAATGGGCAGATGTTTGTAGGCGTACTGGAGCCGGTTTTTCAGGCGTAATTCTAGGCGTAAAACGCCATTATGTCTGAAAATAGGTTGCGTGAACATACCATCAGTCTTGCAAATGGTCCCCTAGTGTTATCCTATTCCTGTTGTTACACGTGAACTACTACTACTTGTATCCTGTATCCGGGGACTTCTGTTAGCCACGGGTACCTTCCCGTTTTCTCATGGGAAGGTGCCCGTGCCGATAAAAAAATAGAACATGTTCTATTTTTTTATTTTACGGGCCTTGCTGCTATACTTTATAATGGGAGCACGGCTCGGAAAAGCGGCCGGCTGCCCGTGGCCGGCCGTGCTTGTAATTACGAGCACGGTCGTGTGCATGAGGCATTAACAAATCTCATCCACAGCAAATTCCGAGCAAAAATTGACCTGCGGTGCATATTTTTCAGACCACAGCATGTCAATTCCTGCTGCAGAAAGTGGCCAGAATTGCTGCATTTTTCAGGAGATGTCTCCATCTCCTAAGGCCTTATTTACACGAGCGTATTTCACGTCCGTCTTACGCGCGTTAAAACAACGGACGTCACACGGACCTATGCAATTCAATGGGGCCATTCAGACATTCGGTGTTTTTTCGCACAGTGGACTGCAAGTCCTATTCTTGTGCGTTTTTTTGCGCATCACGCACCCATTGAAGTCAATCGGTGCGTGAAAATCACGGACAGCACATGGACGTCATCTGTATGCTGTCCATGATTCACGCAACAGTTGATAGGAAAAAGAAAAACACCTTTCAGTTTTTTTTGCTGATGTAAAAAAGGCATACGGATGACATATGCGCGTAAAAACAGAGACGCGAACGTACACGAATGTCACACGGAACTGAAATGCGCGCAAAATATTGCATTATTATGTGCGCAAAATGGACGTTCATGTGAATAAGGCCTAACATTGTAAAAAACACCGCAAAATACACACCTTTTCTGCCATAAAAACCGCAGGAAATGGTGCGTTTAGGTTGCCAGACATTCCGCTGCGGCAAAAACACACCATTTCCTGCGGTTTTTACTTTATATAGAATTATTTGAAACTTAACATGAGGACAGCTGAGAGACGTTTATTTGCTGTAGATTTAGGGTATGTGGACACGACAATGCAAAATACGTCTGAAATTACAGAGCTGTTTTCAGGCGAAAACAGCTCCTGAATTTCAGATGTTTTTGCAAGTGCAGGCATTTTTCGCGGTGTCCATTACGGAGGTAATTGGAGCTGCTTTTCAATCTAGTCAATGAAAAACGGCTCCAATTACGTCCCAAGAAGTGACATGCACTTCTTTGAGGCGGCCGTCTTTTTACGCGCTGTCTTTTGACAGTGGCGCGTAAAAAAAAAGCCCGTCTGCACAAAACACCGTAAGACCCATTGAATTCAATGGGCAGATGTTTGCCGACGGTTTGGAGGCATTTTTTCGGCTGTAATTCCAGTTCACACGCAGAGTCAAAAACGTCTCAAAATACGGAGCTGTTTTCTAGGGAAAACAGCCCCTGAATTTCAGAAGTTTTTTGAGCAACTCGCGTTTTTCGCGGCGTTTTTGGAGCTGTTTTCATTGGAGTCTATGAGAAAACTGCTCCAAAAACGTCCCAAGAATTGTCCTGCACTTCTTTTGACGAGCCGTCATTTTACGCGCCGTATTTTGACAGCGACGCGTAAAATGACAGCTCATCTGCACAGAAGATCGTAAGACCTATTGCAAGCAATGGCCAGATGTTTGCCGACGTATTGGAGCCGTCTTTCCAGGCGTAATTTGAGGAGTAAAACGCCTCCATTACGCCTGAAAAGAGGTAGTGTGCACATACTCTTAGGGTATGTTCACACACCCTATTTACGGACGTAATTCGGGCATTTTACGCCTCGAATTACGTCCGAAAATACGGCTCCAAACCGCCGGCAAACATCTGCCCATTGAAATCAATGGGGTTACGATGTTCTGTGCACACAGGCTTTTTTTTTACGCGCCGCTGTCAAATGTCACTTCTTGAGATGTAATTGGAGCCGTTTTTCATGGACTCCATTGAAAAAAAGGCTCCAATTACGTCCGTAATTGACGCAGCGAAAAACGCGAGTACGAGCAATTACGTCTGAAATTCAGGCGCATTAGACGCTGCCGTGTGAACATACCCTTAGGTTGAAATATTTTATAGCAAACTTTCGTGTAACAGGGAACATAGTTTACAGTGCCGTCTGATGTAATAGAGAAATTTAAGAGCTTGCAAAATAGAGCAGTAGCAGCACCGGATGTGGGGGCAAGATATATGTGACAAGGGGCGGACCGTCCCATCACTCGAGCGTCGCATAGGTTATCAGACACACAATATGTGACAGGAGAGAAGTCACCTCCTCAGCATTAGGCGGGCAATGAGCAGGATACTACTATCTGCAGGAGACTCCGCCCTTCCTCTCTAGCCTATCCCAGTCCCAGTTAGAGCACAGAGTCTGCAGCTGCTGATCCAAGGCGAGGAGAACGCAGGGAGTGGGACTGAGTATCCCCGGGAAGGAGCTTTGACCTGCATTGAGGTAGGATACTGTCACATTCCAGTGCCGTTATCTGTATGTCGTACCTGCGTTGCATAGTGCTCAGGTGGTTAGTACTCTGACATGTTGGTATAGTCTGAGGGGAAGATTACCGTAATATGACAGTTGTTGCCCGGAGTACATGACGCCAATGAACTATGTGACGTAAAACCGCGTATAGGCAACTCCGGGACAACGACACTGTGTGCACGCTGCATAGTGCTGAGAGGCTGCGCTGCTGGTATTGCATGGAGGGTACGCAGGGCGCAACTGGCAGTTCGCTATCTGCAAACACAGACAGATGGAACATCAACTTTCTGCTGTAGAAGGAGGCAAACGGTCCGAGCACTGCACTGCTGTCTCCAGTGCCATACTGTCCAGCTCTCTGGCGTCTGTGGCTCGTTGAAAAAGCTTGTCTAAATACACCACGTGAACAGGGCCTTAGGGTATGTTAACACGCAGTGACCAAAACGTCTGAAAATTACGAGCTGTTTTCAAGAGAAAACAGCTCCTGATTTTCAGCCGTTTTTTAAGCCACTAGCGATTTTCAGGCTATGTTCACACGGAGTATTTTGCAGGAGGAATATCTGCCTCAAAATTCCGTTTGGAAGTTTGAGGCAGATTTTCCTCTCCCTGCACGCCGATTTTCGCGGTGTTTTTCGCCCGCGGCCATTGAGCGCCGCGGGCATAAAACAGCGCGAATTACGCTTTCTCTGCCTCCCATTGAAGTCAATGGGAGGTAAGAGGCGGAAGCGCCCGAAGATAGGGCATGCCGCTTCTTTTTCCCGCGAGGCAGTTTTACTGCTCGCGGGAAAAAGACGCTGACGCTTCCCATTGAAATCAATGGGAGGCATTTTCGTGCCGTTTTTGACGAGTTTTGCGACACGGTTAACGGCGACAAAAAACTCGGCAAAATACTCCGTGTGAACCCAGCCTCAGTGTTTTTCGCTGTGTTTTTTACGGTCGTTTTTGGAGCTGTTTTCAATAGTCAATGAAAAACGTCCCAAGAAGTGTCCTGCACTTCTTTTGACGAGCTGTCATTTTACGCGCCGTATTTTGACAGCAACGCGTAAAATAAAGGCTCGTGGGAACAGAACATCGTAATTCCCATTGAAAGCAATGGGCAGATATTTGTAGGCGTATTGGGCGTTTTTTCAGGCGTAATCTGAGGAGTAAGGGTATGTTCACACGCAAACCCAAAATCCGTCTGAAATTACGGAGCTGTTTTCAGGTGAAAACAGCTCCTGAATTTCAGACGTTTTTGCATGTACTCGTGTTTTTCGCTGTGTCTTTTACGGACGTAATTGGAGCTGTTTTTCTTTGGAGTCAATGAAAGACGTCTCCAAAAACGTCCCAAGAAGTGTCCTGCACTTCTTTGACGCAGGTGTAATTTTACGCGCCTTCTTTTGACAGCGACGCAAAAAATTACACCTCGTCTGAACAGAACATCTTAAAGGAACAGTGTCATCGCAAATAATTTTTTTATATGTTAAAGATGTTAGTGCTTTAATAAAAACGTTTATATTCATTTGTGTGTTTGTGTTTTACTGTTTCTTATTTTTACACTTTTTCTTCCCTATGGGGGCTGCCATTTTTTGTTCCATTTCTGTGTGTGTCGATTAACGACACACACAGACATGGAATACGGCAGCCACAGTCCCATAGGGACTGCGAACGGCTCCCGTCCCATTGACTGCCGTGTACGGCGTCTGTGTGGGAACTGCGCATGCGCCGCTCCCACACAGTCCTATTCGAAATTGGCGCCGTCCGGCGCCATTTTCCTGTGGACCGGAAGTCGCGGCCGGACAGTAATATTACTACTTCCGGTCGCGGCTTCCGGACTTGTGCACATGGAACAGCGGCAGCAAACGGAGCGGACGGGCCGGAGGGAGCCGCGGCGGCAGGAGCAGGTAAGAGATTTCAATGTATGTTAGTGTTTGTGTGTGATTACTACTGTATGTAAACCTACTACACTGTGGGTTACCTCAAAAAATGGCGACACACAGTGTAGGAGGTTAAACCTTTCAAACCCCTCGTTTATCCCGGCACTAGCCAGGATAAAGGAGGGGGGGATGCTGAGAGCTCACTAGAGCGAGGGCTTTTAACCCAATGTTGCAATGCTGCAATTTTGGGAACAGCCCCATCTAGTGACCAAAAATGGGTAGTATTATAAATTAGAAATAATTTATAATATTTCCTGGCTCGTGCCAAAAAAAAAAAAAAAATTTGAACAATGTTTAATCACCCACACACTAAATGTTTAATTTTTAAAAAAAAAACATGTTTTTCTGGCAACACCATCCCTTTAAGACCCATTGCAAGCAATGGGCAGATGTTTGCAGACTTATTGGAGCCGTCTTTTCAGGCATAATTCGAGGCGTAAAACTCCTGAATTACGTCTGAAAATAGGTCATGTGCACATACCCTAAAACGGCCGAATTCCGCCTGAAAACACTGCGTGTGAACATACCCTAATCCTGTCAGGGTAAGTTTGGAGTTGTAGTTTTGCCACAGCTGATAACTTTTAGGCTGGGTTCACTCACACACACTATTTACGGACGTAATTCGGGCTTTTTAGCCCCGAATTACATCCGAAAATGCGGCTCAAAAGCGTTGGCAAACATCTGCCCATTCATTTGAATGGGTCTTACGATGTTCTGTGCCGACGGTCATTTATTTTACGCGCCGCTGTCAAAAGGCGGCGCGTAAGAAAGATGCACGCGTCAAAGAACTGCCTGTCACTTCTTCAGACGTAAATGGAGCCGTTTCCCATGGGCTCCATGGAAAAACAGCTCCAATTTTATGTCCGTAATGGACGCAGCGAAAGACGCCTGCACATGCCAATGCGGCTGAAATTACGGTGCTGTTTTCTCCTGAAAACAACACCGTAATTTCAGCCGTAAATGACGCTGCCGTGTGAACATACCCTTAGGCTGTGTTCACATCTGTGCTATGGCTTCTGTTTCTAATGAAGTCCATATCGCTATGCTGGATCTATCGTCCCCATTTATATGGGACTTATAATTGGGTTCAATTTGGATTTTTGTCTCGTTGACAGCAAGATTAGCGCTGCATGCTGAGCTGCTCTTGTCACTTCTGATAAAACCTGTGGTGTAAGGCCAGATTCACACGAGCGTGTGCGTTTTGCGTGCACAAAAGGCACTTAACAGCTCTGTGTGTCATAATCATATGGTGCGCGGCTGCGTGGTTTTCACGCAGCCGCCATAATTATGACACTATGTATGTTTGTAAACAGAAAAGCACGTGGTGCTTTTCTGTTTTCATTCATACTTTTCACTGCTGTTGCGCGAATCACGTGCGTCCCACAGAAGTACTTCCGTGTGCCATTGACTTCAATGGGTGCGTGATGCGCGAAATACGCACAAAGAGTGGACGTGTTGTGAGTTTTAGCCGGTCTTTCAATAAGAGATTCAATATCTAAACTTCTAACCCCCTGTCCTGTATAGTTTATTGAAAAAATCTCATCCACATGCGGTGGAAAAATATTTGCATGTCAATTCTTTCTGGATTTTTCACAGCGAATGTAACTTTGCTTTGTAAAAAACGCATGTAAAACACGTTGAAAAATCTGCATATCTCTAAGGGTATGTTCACACAGTGTTTTCGGGCCGTAAACGGCGAAAAATCGGAATTTGAAGCCTCTAAACATCTGCCCATTGATTTTCAATGGGAAAAACGCGTTCTGTTCCGAAGGGCCGGTTTTTTACGCGCATGTTTTGAAGTGGCTTAAAAAAATGTCTGAAAATCAGGAGCTGTTTTCCCTTGAAAACCGCTCCGTATTTTCCCTTGAAAACCGCTCCGTATTTTCAGACATTTTTGAGTTTGCGTGTGAACATACCCTAATAGTGCAGATGTGCATGCTGGGAGTGGTATTTCACCCCTGGGAGTAGCGAAGCAATATTTTTTTTTTTTTTTATAAAAATAGTTGCTGGAATTTTATTATATCAAGGGTATGTTCACACGCTTCAAAAACTAGTCAAAAACGTCTGAAAATACGGATTTTCAAACCACTCGCGTTTTTCGCAGTGTTTTTTATGCCCGTTTTTGGAGCTGTTTTCATTAGAGTCTATGAAAAACGTCCCAAGAAGTGACCTGCACTTCTTTTTCCCGGCTGTTTTTTTACACGACCGTTTTTCTGCTGTCGATTTTACGGCCATGTGAACATACTAAGACTTTCACTTTACAACTGCAGCTAAATGGCATGTATTTAAATGCGATTTTTGCTCTGCGATAAAGTTTTGACAGAACGCTTCCCTGGTAGTGCACTTATCAGGAGTACATTTCCTTTCTAGTTGCTTATGTTTTGTCATTTATAGTAGAAAATATATATTAAAGGGCTTGTATAATTGTAATTTAAAGGAAAAGTGTACCTTAGGCTGCTTCTTCTGACATTTTAAATATAGAGACTCGACAGGTTAAATCGCAAGTTAGGTGCCACTGACCAGTGTCTGAGCACCTCTAATATAAGGTTATATAATGGCAAGCTTCGTTGCATCATAAAGAACTAGGAGAAAAAGAAGCCTTAACACCACAAATGTTAAAGATATAATTTACAAATTTTATTACGACATACAACATAAAATGACATTGATGTAAAATTTAAAGGGATCTAAAAGAAAACAGTGTGGTTGTTACAAAACGATTGGTGCCAGGGTGTCTTGCATAACAAATTCTTTAACGGTTGTGTAAGCCTCGCAACGACCAACAGTTGCGTGTCTAAATCCTATGGTACGGGCGTTTATGCAGCCTATATGTGAAAACACAGATAAAGTCTTGAGGGAGACACAGGGTTAAAAATAACACCATCTGCTCCTGAGTACCCAAAATCAAGAGGTTGCATAACTAATTACGCCAGGGTGAAAAGTATAGATCACGGGAGGGAGGTCAGAGTCAGGCAAACACAGCCGGACAGGGATTCAAGTATCTAGAGCGTTCAACAAACAGTCTGTGCATGCATAATAAATATGTCTGCAAGCTTACCCATGGTGGTAGATGGTGTGATGGCCCCACACTGCAGCCTGATATGGTAGCGCCCCGACGCACGTTTCGCCAATCTAGCTTCCTCAGGGGGTACGCCCGTACCATAGGATTTAGACACGCAACTGTTGGTCGTTGTAAGGCTTACACAACCATTAAAGAATCTGTTATGCAAGACACCCTGGCACCAATCGTTTTGAAACAACCACACTGTTTTCTTTTAGATCCCTTTAAATTTTGCATCAATGTCATTTTATGTTGTATGTCCTAATAAAATTTGTAAATTATATCTTTAACATTTGTGGTGTTACGGCTTCTTTTTCTCCTAGTTCTTTATTCTTCTTCCGACATGTCTGAAGGTAAAATGTATTGCCATCCCTAGTATATGTCCTATACTGGTACGTCTATATCTGTATAAGGGAATATTGTAGTGGTGCTGAAACTCTTATACATAGTGGTTTTCCCCTATTCAATTCGGAGGATATACCTCTGTAGGATGTATCCTAGGATAAGATTTTTACTGTTGGCTGTGTGGGTGTAGGCAGGTGACCAACCCTTTTAAACTAAGCACTAAGGTGAGAGGATTTAACAAAGTTTCTACACCAGTTTGCTAGCTTAGATTTGTCGCAAATGGCCAAAAACTCGCCACTTAGCGTAAAGGGGGTGGTCACCTTTGGCCCGACACCTTCACTATAATTTACGCTAAAAATTGGAGCAAATTATAGCAGAAATCTACGCCAGCTCCTGGCTGGCGTAGATTTCATTCAGTGGTTCATGGACAGACTACAATGGGAGAAATTTATTAAACAGCCTCTTAATTTGTCGCATCTTACACCAGCTTCATTCTTTAGGGGGAATCTCCCCCAAAATGTTCTGTAACTAAAGTGTGTGTGTGTGAATAAAGTTTAGAGTGGCAAGATGTTACATTAACTAACTAGTAGCCGACACAGGACAAAAATACTTGTTCTGAGCGGCGGGTGCTTGCCACATTAGGACGAGCATTCTCATCCTGTGTAACAGTGTGCATTCGCGATCAGCAGCGGGGCAACGGCTGTTATACACAGCTGCAGCCCTGCTCTAACGGCAGAGAGAAGAGAAACCTCTTCTCTATCGTCAACCCCTTGAATGCCGCGATCAAAGCTGACTGCGTTATTCAAAGGGAAAATGAGAAGGAGGGAAGCCTCATTGATCGCGTCACAGGAAATCCCTGTGACGCAATCAAGGGACATGCCATATATGAACCGACAGCCCAGGGTCCGTTGAAGGACCCCAGGGCTGTCTGACCATATTTCCTGTGGTTAAGGCATACTGAGATATTCCTTAACAACTGCCTGCATACAATCCGTACACCGGCTAATGTACTGGCATCCCTATTGGATTAAAAATAATAAAAACGTAAAATTTGAAAAAAAGTAATGCAGTAAATAATTAAAAATCTGTAAAAAAAAATACACAGAAATGCACACTTTTTACAATTAATAAACTTTACGAAAATATAAGTACCAAAACATAAAATAATTTCACATTGTATAACGATTGACAACAATGAGCTCTTCACGTGTCGGCCGCAACAGTATAAATACTCAGGATTATCTGTATATAGATACCTGTACATTATCGCCACAACCTATACAACGTATGTATAACATTAATTATGTATGGTGTAAAAAAAGAAACTAGAGGAATTGCTTTTTTTTTTTTTTTTTCTGCATTTTTGTCAAAATAAAAGTTTATAGAAATGAAATGTTAATGTAAATGTACCAAAAATTGCACCTACATAAAGTACAACTCGTCCCGCAAAAAACAGTCCCAGACAGCTATGTCCCACCAAAAATTAAGAAGTTATGAGGGCAAAATAAAAGATGATTGTTGTGTCCTCAAGGCCAGTTTCTCTGGCGTTTTTTTTTGCCATATAGGACCTTGGGGGCCAGTTCACACGTTGCGGAAAATCCGCAGCTAGTACAGTAGCAGCAAAGTGATGAGCTAAAACAAATCTCATCCACACGCTGCGTAAATAGTAAGTGGAAAAACTGCTCAAAAATTGACCTGAGCGGCGCAATTTTATTCCGCAGCATGTCAATTGTATTTGCGTAAATGCTGCTTATTTGTTGCGGGTTTTCCCAATTGAGTTAAGTTACAAATCAGAAGAAAAAAAAATCTGATACTTGCCCAAAAGTCCATGTTCCTCCCTCCAGTACGGCCTCCTGGGATGACGTTTCATTCCATGTTGCCGCTGCAGCGGTCTCCTGGGATGAAACGTCGGAATTCCACAGTTTGGTGCGTTTTTGTTTTTTTTACCCTGAATTCCCTGCGGCGCAAAGGGCAGATACGCTGCGTAAAAGTTAGATCACTTTTAGATCACTTGCACGATATACTGCAATACTAATGTATTGCAGTATTTCCAGTACATCCCTCATGACAGCACTACAGCACTACAGGAGGTTGCCCTCTTGACCTCTGTAGGGACAGGAAGACAGAGAGGTTAAAAGGCCCCTCCCACCACCCACTTGCCAGTGTTCTTCCTGTCCCCACAAGGGTCAGGAGCAGAGAGCGTCGCTCCTGTATTAGTGCAGGAAAAAACTCGGGCAGGGGGCAAGATCGGGGGGTCCGTGCACTCCCCCTTCTCTTCCCCCTAAAGCCCAGGCTAACACCCCTCATACGACGGGTCCCTTAGCTCCCTCCCTAAGACACCTACCGGAGGAATCCTAGGCAGGGTTCTGGTAGTGTGTGGGGGCTGGGGTTTCCCAAGCAGGCTTCGGCCGGACCGCGGACCAGGCGGGGACCGGCAGCTCCATAGGCATGGACGCACCAGCAGGGATCCTCGCTGCACCGCATAGCAAGCCTTAGCGCCGGCTATGGCGGCTGCACTCCAGGTACACGCTGGACGAATAGCCGACCGGATATGACGTCGGGCTACTTCCGGTCCGCGGCCATCTTGGAAGGCGGGAAATTCAAAAACGCCCGCATTTAAAGGGACACGCACAGGTATGTAGTTAGAGCTGATAACTCTAACTTGGATTTATTTTTTGTGGTTTTCATATTGCATTGCCTGTTACCTGTCGCGATATGGAACTTCCTCGTCCTGATGGAACTCCAGATATGTCCCAGGGTCACGTGAGTCTCACCCTTGGGGAAGGGTATGACCCCTTATGTATGTACACCATACTTTACCTACCTTCTGTTTTCTCTAGGAAAAAGATTTCTCTCAGAGACAAACTGATAAAAAGAAGGTTAAAAAATGTGCGACTTGTGCAAAAAAATTGCCAGAGTCCCATAAAAAACAATTGTCAGGATTGTATTGCCAAAATACTAAAGGAGGAACAACCAACGTTCATGTCCGAACTTAGGACTATGATTCGTGAGGAAGTGGGTCAGTCAGTAGCCTCCCTCGCCCCTCCGCAAGAAACTCCCTCACACTCCCGGGCAAAAAGACCACGGATTGAAGTGGATCAAAAATATTGGCCTCCTTCTCAGGGGTCGGACTCTGAACAGGAGTGCTATTACCTATTGGAAGATGAGTTAGAAGAAAGAGACGAACTCTTACCTTCAACTTCTTCCACTCAAGAGAAAAAATTTTTCTTCTCTTCCGAGATGTCTGATACCCTAATTCAAGCAATACGGGAAACTATGGATATTCCCGAAGTGGACCAACCACATACCATCCATGATGAGATGTTTAGAGGTCTAACGGGAAAGAAAACAAGGGTTTTTCCGGTAAACGAAAATCTTAAAAGAATGGTGACAACTGAATGGGAAGATTCAGAAAAAAGGCTCTTCATTTCAAGAGATTTTAAGAACAGACTTCTCTTTGATCCAGAGGACACGAAGCCTTGGGATGAAATCCCAAAAGTAGACGTCCCAGTCGCCAGGGTTGCTAAAAAAACCGCAATCCCCTTTGAAGATTCCTCTCAGTTGAGGGACGCCATGGACCGAAAGGCAGACGGACTACTAAAAAGAGCATGGGAATCTTCCTCTGCCTTGATCTCAACTAATATCGCGGCCACATCAGTAGCAAGAGCAATGTTCATATGGCTAAACCAGCTAGAGACCCATCTGATGATGAAGACATCACGACAAGAGCTACTAGAATCTCTACCGTTACTACAAATGGCAACCGGATTCTTGGTAGACGCTTCAGCAGAATCTATTAGATTTGCTGCCAGGAATGGGGCTCTCTCAAATGCTGCTAGAAGAGCATTATGGCTCAAAATGTGGTCAGGAGATACTAAGTCCAAAAACAAGTTGTGTTCTATCCCATTTACAGGGTCTCTGATGTTCGGTCCTCTCCTTGATAACATACTGGAGAGTGCAACAGATAGAAAAAAGGGGTTTCCTGAAGAGAAACCAAAAAAACCCCCTCAATTTGGAAGATTTCGCCAACAGAGGGATCCTACTTCACAGAACTACAGCGGGAAAGGGAAGTCCGGTCGCTGGAGTTACCCCAAAGGGAAAAGGGGTCGAGGATATCTCCTTAACCCAAATAATTCATTCCAGCCCTCAAAGCAATGACGCCAAGAGTGTGGGGGGAAGACTCCTACAATTTTATCCCGAATGGTCGAGAATAACCCAGAACCCTTGGGTTCTAAAGATAATAGAAGAAGGATACAAAATAGAATTTTCCTCCATTCCTCCAGAGAAATTCCTAATAACCCAGTACCAAGCAAAAGATCTTCATCAGGTACTTATCCAGGACGTCCAGAAATTACTCAGATTGAGAGCCATTTCCCCAGTTCCCCACAACGAGATATGCAAGGGCCACTATTCGAAAATCTTCTTGGTCAAAAAACCAGATGGTTCCTACAGGACAATAATCAACCTGAAGTTCCTAAACAAATGGGTGAATTATCGGAAATTCAAGATGGAGTCTATCAGATCGACTATTCCTCTAATAAGGGAAGAGGCATCAATGTGTACGATCGATTTAAAGGATGCGTATTATCACGTTCCTATCCACCCCGCGTACCAGAGATTCCTCAGATTCGCAATTCAGGACGGTCCTTCCATTCTCCACTTCCAGTTTGTCTGCCTCCCCTTCGGCCTTTCCTCCGCCCCCAGAATTTTTACAAAAATTATGGCAGAGATCATGGCATTCATAAGAAGTCAAGGTATAGTAATTATCCCATATCTAGACGACTTCTTGTTGACAGCAGATACTCCGGCTATCTTAGTCAGTCATCAGTCACAGGTTCTTTCCCTACTACAAAAATTGGGATGGATAATCAACTTTCAGAAGTCGAGTCTTCCTCCCCAGAAACAGAAGGTGGTCTTAGGAGTACTGCTGTACTCCTCCCTTCAACATTCCTTCCTCCCAAGAGAGAAACAAATACTCCTACTGGCAGAAGTAAGAAAATTTTGGGGGAAAGACGCCTGTTCCATAAGGGAATGTATGCGGATGTTGGGAATGATGACATCTTGCATTCAATCTATTCCATGGAGCCAATTTCACTCCAGACCCTTACAGAATCTGATCTTGTCCCGGTGGGATCGAAAACAAAACTCCCTGAATTTAAAGATGCAAATTTCCGAGACTGTGAAATCATCTCTCCTATGGTGGCTCTGCACAAACAACATAGACAAGGGAGTCCCCTGGAGAACTTCTCCTTATGTAGTGATTACCACAGATGCCAGCCAACACGGCTGGGGGTCAGTAATCCAAGACCAACACTTTCAGGGCACATGGACTGGTCAAATGAAGATGATGTCTTCAAACTTCAAAGAACTAAGAGCTGTATGGGAGACACTTATAAGAGCTTCACCCACCATAAAAGGGAAGCATATAAGAATTTTATCGGACAACACGACAGCAGTGTCCTTTCTTCGCCATCAAGGGGGAACAAGACACACTCTTCTTCAGGGCCTCTCTGCACAAATTTTCAGTTGGGCAGAAGAAAACGTCTTATCAGTCACGGCAGTCCACCTAAAAGGCTCAGAGAACCTATCAGCAGATTTCCTGAGTCGGGAAAAAGTAGACCCAGGAGAATGGTCCCTAAATAAGGAAGTCTTTCGTTGCCTAACCCGAAATTGGGGTTATCCACAAATAGACCTGTTTGTCACGAGGAAAAACACTCAAGTAGAGACATTCTTCTCCCTAAATCTCAGAGACAACCCATTGGGAGTAGATGCATTGTCCCAACACTGGGACATGGATCTGGCCTATGCCTTTCCTCCGTTTCCTCTAATACCAATGGTGTTAAGAAAAATCCAGGAAGATTTGACAAAGCTCATCATTATTCTTCCCTATTGGCCGAAAAGAAGTTGGTTTCCAATCGTACAATACCTAGCGTTGGAAGATCCTATCATGCTCCCAGTCAAGGAGAATCTTCTCTCCCAGGGTCCCTTATTCTTCCAGGGAATAGAGACTCTGAAATTGTCAGCCTGGATCCTGAAAGGCAGATCTTGAGGAACCACGGTCTGTCAGACGAGGTAATTTCAACTATCTTATCAAGTCATAAAGAAGTTACCTCAAAAATCTATCAAAAGATTTGGAAGAAATTCTGTTCCTGGCATGGAATCCCAGGACCAGATCCCTTTTCTCCCAACATTGCAAAAATCCTAGATTTTTTACAATCGGGATTCAAAAAAGGACTTAGCCCTAGTACCTTAAAGGTACAGATTTCAGCCTTAGGTAATTTTTTTAACACTCCTCTGGCTGAACATCGGTGGATCAGAAGATTCACCCAAGCGGTCTCTAAACTGAAACCTTCCCTAAAGAAATCAGTTCCTACCTGGGATTTGAATGTGGTGTTAACGACTCTTTGTGAGCCCCCCTTTGAGCCGCTCGACGAAATTAGTATGCATTTTTTAACTCTAAAAGCTGCATTCTTAGTCGCTATTACTTCAGCAAGAAGGATTGGAGAAATCCAATCTCTGTCAATCATAGAACCGTACCTAAAAGTACAAGAGGATAAGATCATCCTAAAGCTGGATCCCTCATTTATTCCAAAGGTATCTACCGCTTTCCATAGAGAACAAGAAATAATTCTACCTTCCTTTTATCCAGATCCAAAAGACCAACAAGAAGAAAAATTCCATTGCCTGGATGTCAGGCGAACAATTCTTCAGTATCTGGATAGAACCTCCTCCTGGAGACGAGATAAAAATCTATTTGTCCTATTCGGGGGAAAGAATAGAGGAAAGAAAGCCTCAAAAGGCTCTCTAGCGAGATGGGTAAAAACCACCATACAAGAAGCCTACAAGTCCCAAGGACTATGTGCCCCACAAGGCATCAGAGCCCATTCAACAAGGGCAGTCTCGGCATCCTGGGCAGAAAGAAGAGAAGCCTCTATTGACCAAATCTGCAAAGCTGCCACTTGGTCAAGCCATCATACGTTTTACAAACATTATAGACTCGATGTGCT